>NW_008595892.1:35420-38496 GCF_000691845.1 Merops nubicus
GGGGGGGGGTTGGTTTCTTTTTTATAACATAAATATTGCTCTGAGCAACAAGTGAAACGATTGCAGTACCAAAAATCTATAATTTGAATTTTGGTAAGGAGCAAAATAATGCACTGAAATGAGTAATGTTAGATAACGTACCAAAATAATTCTTGAAGATTGCTTCAGTTTCATATAGTAGTGATTAAAGAAAACATGACTTCTAGGTAACTTCAGTATCATTTAAAACTCCCTCAGGCCACACTAATGATCCTTATCTGCTTAGTCCCTTTCAGAATCAGAAAATTTCCTGGAAAGAAGTATCTTAACAAAAACCACATGTGCACGTATGTGTGTGAAGGATTCATACAAAACACCGAAACATTGTCTTTGATACATACATCTTGTGCAAATATTCTTTCTCTAGCTCTCTGATATTCTTCTTCACGTTCTTCTATGGATTTACTTCTTCTGTCATCTTTTAATCGTATTCTCATCTAAATTAAGTGATACAGTGTCAACTTCTACAGGGAAATAGTACAAACACACAGTCGAATACAGCAAGTAGAAGGAAATAATCCGTATGTATTTTACCTGGTTATCATCTTTGTCTAAACTAGAGTTATCTCTTTTAAGGATGTACCGCTTCTGGAAATCATCACTCTTGTCATCCTTTATATGCTCACAAAACTTTTGGTCAGGTCTGTGAAAAGTTATTAGAAAGAAAAGATTTACTGTCTTGTAAACGTATACTGTAGACAGTGGAAAAAACTGAAACATACTCAAGATTAATATTAAGTATACTTAATATTCTAACTGAAGTGACTGATAGGTGTTGGTTGTCCAGGCAATGGAAAAGGAACCAAAACTGTAAAATGATGCATAGCCCTGACGAGTCCTGTTCCTGAGGCATAACAAACCTGATTTTAAAATCTCTTCCTCCTTCAAAGCTTTTGCTTCAATTTCCAATTAAGGTGGCAAGCAAACCACATGCCCTTGGGGAAGCTGAAGTGCTCCTGAATCCAGACTGGTGCCATGCAATGAATACTGGGCATGCATGGAAGTGAAGATAGGTGCTTTCTGCTAGAGCTGTAATACCTCAGAATTCATTTCAAGGGAAAACAGAAGCTAAGATAGAGGAGAAAGCATTGAAACTTATAAAATTCTAAACCAAAAATTAAGTAGAAATAAGCAAGAGAAGAACAGTACAATGCAGGCAAGCAAGAGCTTCAAAAGATTACAGTGAGATGATGAAACGACAGATTATAAATATTGGGGTTTTTTATCTTCTTAGTGAAAGAAAATGAGATAATTTGCACACTCGTTATTAAAAATAGATACCAAGTACCTAGACAATAAAACTACTACTATTGTAGCAGAATTTCTCAGAATCAGGAAATATTTGTCTAATAAAAGACAAGACATATGTATACTCTTCTCTGTTTCTGTTTCTTTACTCAGGACATCTGTACAGGGTCAGGAGATCTTTTTCTATAAAACAGCCAAGCCTAACTATTAGTTACTGGATGCCCAAACATAATTAGCAGGCATTTCAGAGAACCTTTAGACTGTCTTACCTCTTTCTTTTAAAGGTCCCTGAATTTACTGCCCTGCAATCACCAACTTCCCACTCCACTGAGACGTCCCAGTATGCACTGGGCTGTTGATGTCAGTAACATCACTGATCAGCGATGGAGCCGGGAATCTGCCTATGAGGAAAAGGTAAGTTTGGTTTTATTCAACATGGAGCAGTTCTCCAAGGTTTTCTTTCTAAATTCTTATTTTATATCCAAAGTGATTTAAAATAAGAATACTGAAAACATTAAGAATCTTAATGTCTGCAGGTTAGATGAAATGCCTGCTAATTAGTAACTACACCTACAGGGGGCTTCCAGAGGCCATAAGCTATTTAAATGTGCTCTAGAAAATATTGCATTAAAATGAAGAACTCATCTTTTAATAGTTCTTATTCCACATTCGAAGTTCTAGACTGAAGCTGCAGTCTAGAGATGCTGGGAAGATGCAAAGGCAACAGATTTGAAATGTATGGCTTTATAAGTCAATTAGAATAGAGAAGGTACAGCCAAAGAAAACACACATACGTGAATATATGTTACTGCACATATATTTAGGCTCTATATACTTTTCTAGAAAATTTTGAGGAGGAAACTGTTTACTTGAAATGCCACACTGACATTTCACTTATTTCAGTTCTACTGACTTTTAAAATTAGGGTGGATTTCTGTGTACCAAAGCTATGGAGAGTGTACATAGAGACTGGGATTAGGATGACGGTGCTGTAAATTCTTACTTCCATGTCAAATCATAGAGTACTTAAAAAAAAAAAAATAATCAAAAACCAAACAAAAAACCCAAACAAAACAACCAAACCACACAAACCAAAGCAAAACACCACCAAAGAATGGTGTCAGGCAAATGCTTCAAGTTAAAACTAGAAACTAGGTGGCATATATATACCAACACATTAGTCCTTTGTCTTTCTGAGAGAGAACGAGGAGACAGAGCAAGTGCAGAAGACAGAACAGCTGGGTCCTTCCAATGGAAGCATCAACTCCACGTGGGTTTTGCAGTGGCTGTGGTCCCAGTGCTACCTTTCTGTAATATGGATTTGCCTAGTGGTTTCTCCAAAAACTCCCCAGCCCTCACAGCAAGTAGCAAGCCATGACTTGTTAACCCAGTTGACACTGATGAGATGTCTGTCTTCCCTGCTATGTTTATTTTGTAAGGCCATGGGAGACCTGTAAGCAACGTTATTCCAACAAAAGACATCAATGACTGAATTTTCCCAGTAGATTTTTACAGTACAGAAGCCACAGTTGTGCAAGTCTAGTTCCCTCCCTTCACTAAATCAGAAACGGCTTTGTTCTAAGTTAAGGAGAAGTTCTGGTTTCCAAAAGAAACAAAGAACATACTTAGTACACTTTACTTTATATCTTTAAACAGATAAATAGCTGATATAAATTAGTATTTAATAGAAACAAAGTTAGCAATGCTCTTCTGTGAGAAAAAGCAACAAAAATTCCTAATTTACAGATAACATCCTTTCTCCCCCCCCCCCCCCCCAAACCTTAAAACA
>NW_008595892.1:38527-68433 GCF_000691845.1 Merops nubicus
GGAATTTAAACATTAAACAGATCATGTTAGGACACAGCACTGGAATATGAACAGTAAAAATCTTGCAACTACCTCTCCTTGATGCATGTTTCCCATTGAGCAGACAGACCGCTGCTGCAACAGATGGAGCAGCATTGCATAATACATCCCAGGTGTTAAATCTACGCATCAAAAAGTTTTTCCAAGACTTTTACACTTACATTCTTGTATTGCTAGTTTTATTTACTATGACTGACTTCCCACTCTGGTCCACGTTGTGCTCTAATCCAAAGTAAGCAGCTACCCTGTGCAACAGCATTCTATGGTAAGATGTCATCGGGGGAAACTTTTTTCTTGGAACTCTGGAAAAAAGGAGTAGTAGCTTTATTTAATCAACAGGAACAGTCTTGAACTCTTTTCTTCCCTATAGGAGTACAGTACTTACTCATTATTACCAATGAAATCTAAAATTTCCTGTTCTAATTTCAGCAGCATCATTCTGTCCCTGAAAATAAAAACACAGCAACTCACATATGAGACACTCCAATAACTGTGGCTGTATTCATCTTAAGAATACACAGATGAGATCTATGATCAAGGGATGATGGGAGACTGCAAACAGGACCAGCAGGTGTCAAATGCAGTATTTTTAGGACAACATTCATCCTCAAGCTATATTGTATTGAACCTGCCTAGTGAAACTATCTCAGAATATAAAGATCCCCCAGGTAATGACTACCCAGTAGGCTCAACAGTAAATAGTCATTGAGAAGACAGTCTCAAGAAGCAGGAAGAGCAGTGACTAGGCTGTCTCTTGTTGGTTAGCTTGGGTATTAAGGTTCACAGAGGCCTGAACTGGCCCTTGGATAGTGAAGCACATCCTGGGATCACTGAGACAGTGACAGAGCACTGGTAACGGGAGGCACTACTACAACGTACCAACAACCAAGTGCTTAAAAACTGGCACAAACTGCAGTGTGATGAGATTAAGAGAGCACAGAGAAGCGAAAACTCAAGGTGACAGAAACGAACATTGGTCTTAAAAATCTTGATGCCAATTCAAATAAATTATTAACATGTAATGAAATTAACTGCCTCATAATACATAGTCTGCACACATCAGATAACTAACCTTCCCTGTTACCATGGATGGAAATCCAGAACAGACCTTAACCTACCATTTCTTATTTTCATTGGGATGCTTTATGATTTCAAATAGGAACAATGTAAGAGTCTAGCAGAGGTCCATGTTAACTAATTTTACTCTCTAGGACAAAATGGTGCTGGCCCCTTATTATACTTCATTTTACACAAGTAAAATGGAATCCAAATAATTTATCACACTGGAAATAATAACTATAATATTAATGAGTAGGATTGGAATAGCTTTTGCAACAGCAGCACAATTCCAAAATAATTTCTTGCCTTGTATGTATAGCCACAGACCTAGTACGAAACCCCAGTGAGGAAAAGAACAAACAAGACACGCAGCAAGCATCCAGTAAACCTCAAAGCAACAGAACCATGTCAGCTCTGTTGCTAACAAGTAACGGACTTGAATTAGGTCAGATTTTGTTTCTGATGTGCAGAGTGAAGATGCGTCTAATGATGGTTATATGGTACAGCTTAAAAAAAAATTCCTTTGGCTATAAATTCAGTACAAGGCAGATTAAAGTAAGAGAAGGCAGTTTGGTCTCTAACAAGAAGATGCTAAGAGAGTACAAGTTTTAGAGACATAGTTTTTGAGTACTTTCAGGGAGAGAACAGAACTTGTTATTTGCCTATTGAACATTAAAAATATTTAAACCATTTAAATGTCCTAATCCTCTGTCCATGTAACACACAAATTACAGTGGATTGGTGTTCCAGACAGCCTGCACAGCAAGATCTCATCCTCAATAACTGACATGTGGTGTTAGACATTGAAGAGATGAAAAAAAAAAAAAAAAGGTGGAGTGACACTTCAGGCAACAAGGAAGACAAAGTTGACATTACTGATACTTACCTGGGATTATTTTTTAATGTATTTACTAAAAATTCATGAAGATCTATACCAGTGGAATCTGTATACTCCTGGCTGGAATCTAAGGGTGAGGGGGAAGAGAACAAAATTACACTTTAAAAAAAACACCGACACTATTGTTTTCCATTTATGTCTGAACATAGTATTTATGGATTAATACTATGTTACTATTAGGCATGTTATTTCCAAAATCAAACAATTCCAGTTTCCAGGGAAAAACCTCAGATGTAAAAAACAAAACAGAAAACCCAACAACATCACCACTCAATCCCCTAATTCAAATGTGAAAGAAGCAAAAGCTTCAGTAACACTGCCAATCTACTACCAAATTGCTATACACATTTTGAAGCAGTGTATTACCTTGATTCACCTGACTCCCATCAGTCTTCCAGGTTTTAATAAACTACATTGCACTGTTGTATACACTTCTGTGGACCAGCAACTGATGTACAGCTGGATGTTGCCTGAAGAAATATTGTCATTCCAAATGTACTACAAAAGTTATTTTGTATTATTAAAAATTCTTTTTCTGTTGGGCTTTCTTTTCACAACATAATGTTTAGAAGTTTTCAAAAAGAAGTCTCACAAGCTCATGTGTCCTTCCTGGTTTCAATTAAACTAAGTATTCACACTTAGGTTTTCTTCTCTAAAATCTGTCACTGAAAGAAATTATTTAACACCAAATCTTCCCTAACATGAGCACCTTTCAGGGTTCCAGGTCTTAGAATTCAGAGCTGTAGGATTTTTGTGACTACACTTCTTCCAAGAACTACTTGTATGTTAACCTAGTCGCAAGTTAAGCACTGCTTAAACTTATGCCTAGATCCTGGCTGCTCCAGGTCTTGCAGTGGTCACTATGGAGCACAAAGATTGCAAATCAACTTCTATTAGCAATAAAAGCACTACTGCACAAAGAAGTAAAGGATTTGGTGGAAACAGAATCTATGCAGGCTTTTTTGTTAGAAGCAACAGTGCCAGCACAGCAGCCTCTCTTGGCATAGTGGGAAAAAGGCTGACCGAAGTGTCCCATCTTCAAGTGAGACACAGACTTTTCCTGGACAAAATCCAAGTCCACCTCAGGACAGGGAATCTCTAGTTCCCTAAAAAATGATAGTGGGTTGCTTCATGTGCAGAGCTTGTTACGCTATCCATCCTGCCTGTGTATTATCAAAAGAGTATAAATGTAACCAAGCAAATTTGAGCATTTATGGTTTGCGATTGCTTTTGATCCTGAGGACAAGGGGAAGAAAAGGGTATGCCTGGTAAAACAGCTTTAAGATTCAGTAATTATTAATCTTTTTTTAATTTGCAAGTGACAATAACTTAGTTATAATTGCTAGAAGACTGATGATAAAATTCCATCATTTTCTATTTTAGCACATCCTAAATTGGACATAACTAATATTACTAACCTTCAGAGGAGCTATTAGGTGAATTTAGAACAGTTCTCGCTACCTTACACATTTTGTCACTTTCCTCTGAACTCCTCAACATTACCTATGGTGTTGGGTGGTTTTGCTGAGGGTTTGGTTTAATTTTTTTTTTTTTTTTGAAGAGGTGAAATGTCTGTTTGGTTTTAGGCAGGATGAGGCAGTTTGTGGGTTTTTTTGTTGTTGTTTGTTTCCCTCTAACTTTACAAGGTCAGCATGTACCATAAAGACTGAGTAAGTTAGCTCTAAAAGAATACCTTTTTTTTTTTTCCTTTAAGGCATCACTTCAAGGCCTGAGGTTTATAAATGCAATTATGCTCTGCATTTCAGTGCTTTTTATTTCACAAATATCTGGCTGCCAGGTAGGATGAGGATCACTGAAATGCCACATGAGGAGGGTCTTATGGAACTGAGGGACATAAGATGGACAAGTACCACCTGTCTCAGTAAGAATCCTATCCATAAAGATATTTCTTATACACTAGCTGATGTAATATGTTTAGATAAACATTCTGGATTCTTTCTTCAAAGCAAGAACTGTACAATATTAAAAACATTAAATATATATTAGATGCATAACTATTAAACCAAAAACATAATACTTGTCATATTTATGTAGTTACACCCTTGCTCCAAAACTTTAAAAAAAAAAAAAAAAAAAATAGAAACTATCAAAAGTAAAATAACAAGAACATTGACTTCTGTTGAATGAAGGCCAGAAAAAAGGTAGTTGTCATTTTCACTTAAGTTTTACAAATCCTGTAACAACAAAGTCTAAGAATAAGATAACTTCCACTGACTACTCAAGTCAGTTTTCCAAAGAACACTTGGACCCAACTGAGGCAACACAATTGCTTTTATGCTGGTCTGCACAGCTAGGCAGGCAAGAAAGGAAAAACATTTGCTGGAGTACACGTGTCTGATGAAGCCTCAAAAGCACTGTACCCTCTGGGACCAGTTCCTTCTCCAGCTCAAAGACGGCCGAGCTGTTTGCTTCATTTGCTAATAAAAACCCCCGATGTTTATTCCATCATGATCTGGAAGCAAACTACATTTTCTCTAAATATCCTTTATTGACACAGTACATTTAAAAGCACGATGACAGATAGCAAACCTCTTGATAACATTTTTCTGGACAATTTATCACTGGATTTTTCCTTTTCTGTTTCATCTTTTGCAGGCTTTTCTTCTTTTTCAAAAGACTGTGACAACTGGATCTGAATTTTCTCCTGTCAAGAGTAAAAATCAGTCATCATGGGAATCATGTCAAACAACACCTGCAGAAGAACTGTTTTGTACTATATTACCTGCAATATAAAGAAGGAATGAAAAAAACAATTGCCTTCATTTTCCTTCTGATCCCACATGTACTTTATGTGACCACAAAATGAAATTATTTATCAGTAAATCAAAAACTATAGAGAAGGCACAGAAATTACCATACACATTCTAGAATTTACACACAATTCCAGGCCCTGAATGCCATTTCAAAATGAATACAAAAGTATCTTATTTGATACATTTAAGTAATGCATCACCATTCTTCACAGCCCTTGCCTATAAAAGTTTATTTCAAATTTAAATTTGATTTATACCAGGAAGAAAAAACAAAACAAAACAGACGTTTCAATCTAAGACAGAGCAGCATTCCCAGATCCGCAAAAAAGGAAAACATTTAGAGTGCGATATTTCAAGGCAAAACTTGTAAACCTTACTATCCTCCATGCTTAGATTCTGAACTTCCTGCATATTTTGACAGAGTGGCTTTGTGTCTCATCTCAAAATCCTTTGTCTTATACAAGCAGGTGAATGATCACAAAACCAGTTTCTCATATACAGAAAAAAAAAAGCTTCCCTCTGAAATTACAGTGACACAATGGTCCCCTAAATAGTGGATAACTGTAATTTGGTTTTCATGCCTTTTTACTCTAACAATTTGTCAGTGAAGGACCAATATATTTCAGATAGAAAAACAGGCTGCAGGAGGAGAGACACCAGTGTCTGAATGACTCCAAGAGGATGCAAGAGGATGAGTGGCAAGGTCCCGTAAGAGCAACGCTCCCCCATTACCTTTCACCTGGAAATCACACAAATGTCAATTTTACCCCTCCAGATGCTAAGCGAGTTGAAGCTGCTGTCACTCCCCACCTGAGAATATCTGTTCCTTCCTAACCCAAAGAACCTTCCTCTCACCCATTCCCAGCTATCACTCTTCTGTCCTGCACCTAATCCTTTCCCACACAAGTCCTCACTCTTCTTCATACCCATTCCCAGCCATATCCAGGCGCATGCTCTAAGCCTCTCCTCGTATGTCATGCCACAGACTTGAGCTCACTCACGTAAGCTAGCCAGGGTTAAATATAGTCAGGTTCACCAAGGCTAAAGACGCATCCTTGCACAACCTGCAGTAAAGCTCCTTCCTGCCCCAGCACACCAAACTGCTCCCTCTCCCTTGGTCCCTTCAGAGCTGGGCAATGGGAAACGTATGCTAATTAGGGTACAATATACATTTTTGGAGTAACAACTTTTTCAAATGAGGAAAAAAATTAGCTGACAGTTCTAGCCGCTCTCTCATTATGACTTTTTCCCCTGCATTAAATGTTCTAATTAAATTTATTCACTCATGTACACCCTGCAAAACAGAATTACAAGTGTGAAGACTTCTCACCTTTTATGAGATATTCTATACCCAAGTCTGGTTAAAACCACTCTCAATCACTAACAGCAAACTCCCTTGTATAATTCTTTCCTAGTCTTGAGAATTCACTTGACTACAAACCTTAAAACAAGTTCAAACCAAATATCTGCAGTTCTCACCTCATAAATCTGAGTGTAATTCCAATGAGCAATTTATTTGTCACTACAAAGGTATTACACCTACTGTTCACCTTGTAGCTGTATAACAGTTATTTGAGGAAGAAGGAAACATGGTTTATGTCTTATTAAGAAATAATTTCTGATTTGCATCCACCCATATGATACTCTCCATTTTACAATACAAAGCTCTAAGTAAAGAAAATCATACTCTGATTTTCCTTCACTAAACTTGATTGACTATGTATTCTAAACTTATCACGAGTAAAAGCGTGCAGCAATAATTTAGTCAAAGGATTTCAGCAAGTAATCATTTTCATACTTCTTTTCCTAACAAGGGCTAAAAAAGGCACAGCCATCTGAACAGCCAGTTCTTCTACTGCCACCAATTCTACTTCAAAGTGTGCTACAACAGAACTGTGCACCAAAGGGCACTTTCTTGTGATTTCATGCTATAAAAACTGTAGCATCTAATTAAATATGACCTACTTGACTGAAAAGCTGTTGAAAAAAAAATTTAACTTCTTATTCCCTGTAATTCTTTTAATCCCTCATTTGTAAGGGGTCTTTTCTGGCATACTGATTTAACAGACTCCTCACAGTAACTCAGATGATCACCTATCTGAAGTCTTCACGGTACAAGAAAAAACAGACACCAAATCCTGGTTAAACAAGAAAAAGCTAAACAGAAAAGCCAAACCCTCAAAACCTGATAAAGTACTGCAGCTAAAAATACTTGAGAAAAAGCTAAGAGTCAGGAAACATTACAGAATATTACTGGAAGGTCCTACATATCCTGGGGTCTTGGCTCTTTACCAGCTATCTCTAAAGCCACCAATTGCCTGAATTTACACAAGTCAGTATAAGCTGACATTACAGACCCTGGTCTTCTCCCGCCACTCCTCCTCCTTTGCGTTGTTTTATTTTGCTAAAGAAGAAAAAGTTCCATCTTTTGATGGTTTATTTACTTGTTACACATAACTGTCATTGAGAGGAAAACAGGCTTTCCTTAAGCAGAGGTGAAACGGATCATCCTTTGCTGGCATTCATACTTCACATCAGAGCATACAGAATCAGAACAACCCCAGCATCAGGTGTTTAGAGAAAGGACAGCAAGAGGATACTTAGCATATTTAGAAAGGTAAAAGATCAAATAAATCAGTTGCGTTCTTCCTCCTGTAATAAACTGGTAAGTTTGTATCTTCATAGCACCTTTTATTAAACAGCTGCCAGTGCTTCTAAACAATTAAGGCTTAAAAAATTTGTGAGCTCTTACCAAGGTTTCTCAGGAAGGAATAGTATCTTTTTTCATGTCACAATCGTTCAAGGAAATACAAACAAGCATATCAGAAAATAAATTTATCTGCTTGGTCTGTCCATGTCTTTTCTTTAGAGCCTTCTGAGAAGCAGCCAGGGGTGGCAGCAGTGACTTGCTAAGTGACTTCTACACCTGCATGTTTCATCCTGCTAAGAGCTGCTGTAGACACAAGTCTGGAAGGGGTGACTGACAAACAGTCACAGGCAAGAATAGAGAGTTATCCCAAAATTCACGTTTCCTTAGTTGAGTGAGTTTCATCCTATCAAGTCTAACATTGTCTAATCATTGCAAATTGGGATTCTTCAAGTGTTATCAGCAGCTTTAACCTGAATTTCATTTTCATGAACTCTTAAAATTTGTTTTAAGTGTGAAAACGAAACCAGAAGCCATTTTTCAGTTGCAATCACAGACACAACAGAGCAGTGACTCTTCCAGCAAGGGGAAGCAATCACAGAGGTTATTTGTGTGCTGTCATAGAGGCCAGTGTGAGACAGTCTCTCCCTTCACCTAGCTGGTGGACCTCCCCCCACACATCCCAGGCACAATTAATGCATTCAAGTCATGCTTCAAAGTGTGAGGCTTGAGGCAGCCTGCAGTAGCTGGTGCTTGCAGAACTCTTCCATGCCATTCCCAAAGATTCTCTGGGAAATAAAGCAAAACGGGTGAAAAAAAAACTCCTTGTATGGGTTTTTATATAGGGTCCTGGAAGACCCATGCCCCATAGAAGGTGCACTCCAGCATCAGAACTTGTAGAAAACTCCTACTTCTAACTCTTCTTTCACACACATTTCTCCACTCTGCAGGGAAGAATTCAGTTTCTTCTCTCAATGCATAGTTACTGACTGGGATTCATAATTGATTTTTTCTGGATTACTGTTTATAAAAAAAAACCAGCTAGATCTTATTTTGTTTCTTAATATACAATTCCATATCCTGCACCCTACATGAATTTAAGATTTAAGACTTTCATCAAATTAGAAGGGCCAGTTTCAAAATTTCTCCGGTCAGCTCTTCACATACTGGTATATTAGTGAAAGACTACAAAAAATATGGTCTCATTTTTCCCAAGGAAAAAACCTCAAGTATCTTGGATACTCAGTGATTCAATCTTACAAAACTTTAAACTAGCCTGACAAATAATTACGTGAGTTCTAAATCTCTCTCCCTCCCCAGAACTGAATTACCACTCCCCTAGTAAAACCCTCTCACACCCTGCTATTCTGCTGGTTCCTTCTGCTTGTTAAGAAAAGAACATTTTCACAAAGAGACAGTTTAGAAGCTTTTCAAGTAACAGCTAAATAAGCCAACATACTTCGAGCAAACCACTAAAGGTCATTTCAGTTTTGCTAGGAGTGGAAAGAGAAAAGTATTTTGATACCCTTCATTTGTACACTGTAGTTTATACACAGAACTGAAACTAGTAATTGTATCCTACTCTAAAAAATACAGACTGATATGAAGGTAAAGTCATGAAAACTAGATTTTGCTTTAAAGCCTCTAAAGTTTGGTGGGGTTTTTGGCTTTTTTTTTTTTAAATATTAACATATTTCACCCAGCATTTAGAAATTTCTTTAAGTGTTCCATCATCTTAACAGATTACTCTTCAGACATACCTCTAGCATGTGTTAATGGTACTATGAGCAATTAAGACTAATATGCAGGCATGCAGTTAAAACACTAGAACTTACAACTGCCTAAATTTTCTAAATATAAAAAGCCAATAAATGATGTTGCATATTAATAATTATCCTGTCATGCTGATGGCAGACAGCACTTACACAGTTCAAGATTGGCTCAAATGCACTGTAACACTAGAAAGCTACAACTAACAAAATCACTCTTCCTGTTCCCCAGACATCAACCATTACAGTTCAGAAAAACAAGGCAGCAAATTCTTCATCAGGTATTACCACCTCTATTAAAGCTGTATTTAAAAAAAAAAATAAAAATAAAATAACAACAGATCGTGTCTTCATATTTAAGGATTACCCAAAAGATTTCCTTCTGAACAATAAGTTACTTTAAATTGTTTCAGAAACGTCAGTAACGTGATTTTTACCTGGAGGTCCTGTGATATTTCAGCTGTGGGAGGTGGTGGGTATTCTTCACATACAGCAAGGCTCCGAACTAACTTTAACTTTGTGTTTGACTAAAGGAAAGTATGTAAAATTAAAAACTATGGCTTATATTAAAAATATATATAAATATACCATAAGCCGTTATTTTTCCATTCATTTTATGTAAAACAAAATGGCTGGAAACTGCATTTTTAATATTTTTAATAGAATAAGTAATTTCCTTTAGGATGAAAATATCCAAGTAATTGCAGCTTTTGAAGGCACTGCCAGCACAATAGATCACATCTAATGAAAAGTAAATAAAATCTTTGGGAAAGTGTTTCTCTCTGTAACAATAAAAAGCCACTGAAAATATAAAGGCAAACCACAAAAGCAGACAACTAGGCAAGACAAAAACCCAACAGAATAAAACAAAGCTTCAATGCCAAAAAATAAAACTAAAGGCACTTTTCACAAAGTAACAAAGCTTCACCAAGCATGAAGGGCTTCCTTAGCATGCCAGCACACAAGTCTACCATACCTTCGACCTTTTTGCTGTCTGTCCAAAAGACTGCACTGGCCGCTGAATGATAGGCACAACAGAAAAGGTTTATATTAAACTCAATAGAACAGCTTTAATAATGCAGAAGTCTATACAAGAGGAAGCTTTCACAGTTATTACTGACATGATGGTCCAATCTGTAAAAGGATCAGGAGGTGCTTTTGGCTGAAGGATAATGTGCCCCTCCCAGTTTCACTGTGCTTATCCTTGATTTCTCCCTTTCATTTATTGAGAACAGATACTACAGGAATTCAACAGGAAGCAAGCATTATTCCTGTTCAGTAAGACCCCAGCAGCTTACTGTAAATTCTCACGTCCTAATTTCCTTGACATGACACGGCTTTATAAATTTTATTCCTATTCCTGAAACCTACCTGGAAAAATTAGATTAAAAAAGGGGGGAGGAACCAAAGGAAAACATTGCCTTTATCAGGGGAACAGATGACCACCTATCATAAGCAGGTCAAAACATATTTGGTGGTTGGTTATTGTGTGTGGGTTTTGTTTTTTAGGTTTTTTCCTTTTTTCTTTTCCTTTTCTTTCATCTTAGGACTTATGGAAATGGATTTCAAGATGGGCTACTGGTCAAATTTTTTTTTTTTTTTCCTTTAATTCACTAACTTACTATGCATTAATTTTTTCTCTCTCTTCCCAGATCCCTTGTTCTATTACTACTCTTTCTTTTAATGTGTGGGGTGGTTTTTTTGTTTGGTTGGTTTTTAACCAGTTTTACTACAGTATGCACAATTGAAAGGTACATTTGAAATCAACAAAAGCATTTAACAATTTCTTAACTGCATAGGTAAACTCACTCAACCCCTGTGCCAGCTACACAGGAGCACTTACAGTGGCATAATGTAACTTAAGGATCAGTGTCACTGTAGAACTGAAGAACAGACAAGCCTTTAACAGAACTGGTTTTACTGAGCATAGGCCAAATGTTTGTCAGGAAAAAGTAACACTGGTAATGTAATTTCAAATGTTTTTAAGGGCCTTAATTTCTTAGTAAGACTCACATGTTGCTAAAAAGAACACCTAGCCAACAGTAAAGGTTTCTACCTTGTGAAGGCAGCAGAAACCCTATTTCTCTTACTGCCCTCAAGTCGCAAATGCGTTTTTTGGACATTGCATCAGCTTAGCTGAAGAGCAGCAGACCGAGAGCTCATTTAAGCTCATTTCACTATATAACAGGATTTTAAATAGCAGCTCTGAAAACTAACTGAAATCATCATTTTCTTAAAGGAAGCTTGCTGAGATTTTGAACAGCAAGACAGTTCAAATATTTTCTTATCTGGAACAATACAGAGACTTCAAATTTTGCTGTTACCTGCAAAATATTTTTTCCTTTCAATCAGCTATGCTGAAAGCATACTGAAAGCTGGCACTCTGCTTAGCCCTGGCAAAGTTTCTATTACACAAAGCTACTAAACTTCCAAGAACTGGATGATTTCCCAGTCTCATTTCAATTACTCCAGCATCAATTATCTCAGGTGGGTTCAAATCAAGTAGCGTAAACTTAAAATTATATCAGCACTGCCAGTGGAGCCCTCAGTTGACTGTCAAAACAACAAACAAAGAGCATGCACTTGGGTAATTGTTTGCCTTTTGCAAAAATTTGGAAATTTTGAAGCCAGTACATAACTGAGAAGAGTATATGGAAGCAAACCTCCCAGATCCACCATTTTAGAGGCAGGTGTAGGAAATAGCAGAATAAAACCCTATCATCTTAGTTATACAGGACATAAGACATTTTAAATTTGCCAAACAATTCCTAATACTGTTAACCACAACTTTTCACATGAGTTAGAGCTTATTAATGAGATAAGGCATACATATTTCCACCATTTTTCAGAGTGATTTAAAACAAAAACAAAACAAAAAAAAAAGAGGTTGTTGGTAGGAAGCAGGAACTGTATTATAATTAAATTCAGTTAAGGTTTGTACAAAGCACATATCTCATCCTCATCTTACCTCTGTAAAGTCTCAGGAAGCCACTGCAGCCAAAACTGAAGTTTATTCCCACCAGATAAAATAAAGCAAACGCCTCAAAATGCAATTAAGAATTCAATTTCAATATGAAATGATCTAGTATCAAATCTGAATTCTTTGTAAGAATGGTTAAAATTAATGTGGTTTTCAGATTTCACAGTAGGGCAAGTTTGATGGTACATTCCTTTAGGTGTTTGACATGCGTTGTATCTCATCTTCCATTTTGCTTGCAGAATTACAGTTCTGTTTCTGTGTTGGAAAGCCAACCCAACCAACACTGTCAACTATGTTGCATTTAAAGATTTACTGTTTTTTAAAGATAGGTGTTTGCAATCTGTGGTGAATAAGTTAAATCCTAGGATTCAAAGTTAATTCTAGGATATTCAGGGTAGTAAATGAAGGTATTTGAATACCACAGTGCTCAGTTTCATGAGCAACTGACAGTATTTAGGGACCAAACCAACACAAATAACACTGGGGAGAGCTGGGAGGCCAATGTAGGAGGGAGATTCTACATTGACTAAATTGACTCAAACCTCAAAGTTGCACATGAGATAAGTATCATCCCACCCACCATATTAAGACCTGTTATCTGGAAAAAAACTGCCTTGTAAAACAATCCTTTGGTAGCGTGGATTCCTTGCTTTCCTGCATGACTTTAGGGATGTCAAAACCTGAAAAACAAGTCCCCACATCCAGCTGTAACTGTGAGGAATAAGCACCACACACTCGACAGGGAAAAAGCACTGCAATGAATCTGG
Organism: Merops nubicus; assembly: GCF_000691845.1. NCBI lineage: Eukaryota > Metazoa > Chordata > Aves > Coraciiformes > Meropidae > Merops > Merops nubicus. The sequence continues at coordinate 51,461 of NW_008595892.1, forward strand.
TATGGCTAGACTGCAGGGACAGTTAAAGTCAGAAAAGGCCTATGATGTAAGGTCTGTGCCTGGAAACCCCCAAAGTCCTGTGACATCAATAGTAACTGCACTCACAAAACCTGAAGACAACTGGGCACAGTTCCTTTCTTGGGCAAACCCACGCCAGCCAAGGATAACTACACTCCCACTGGAACCCCAGGACAACAAGTGGGCAGTCCATGTCGTAGCTGTTAATGCATATTTTCTCCCTTTTTGGGTCTGTGAATTTTAGTTCTGTCCTAGTTCTCAGCATATACTAAGTTTTGCTCCTACAGAGCATCTTTATGTTCTCCATTTGTGAAAAATAATTTATCGCTACTTTAGAATACGTAATCCTTAATGAGTGCAAATTAAGCAATTTCTTCACATTTGCAGCTCTCAAAGACTTTTACTGACTTGAGAAAACACTGTGTAATGAAAGCAAGATTAAAAATAAATTTGTCCCATTTAAAGTCATTATGGGCATGCTTTCAAGCCAGAGTTTAAAAGCAAGTATTCCAAACAATCACATAATGAAAATAATTATTAGGTGTTTGTCTTAAAAAAACAACCAAACTAAACAACTTTTAAGATCAGTTACCATGCTTCATTTCCAGCTACAAAATAAAAAGGGAAGGAGAACAGAGTTTCTCAAATACATAGAATCATATACATCCAGACTTTCTGTAGGAGTATTTGCCTATTTCATTTTTTCCCAATAACCTCCACAGATCATGTATATTAAATGAAATGTAAAGATTTAGAGCTGCCTCCTCTCTCATCACCCTACTGTCTAAACATTTTGGATAAAAGCAGGTCAGGCTCAAGATGGCAAACTAGACATGTGAAAGGTTTTGTGAGCAGGTACTACATCTACTTCTGAAGTTCAGACATTTCAGAGCACAGGCATGACATGACAGACCTGGACAAGGAGTGTTCTAAGGACATTCAGATTTTCACCTTTCTTCTAAATTAGGTCTCAATTTTAAATCCAGTTAAGGGCTACTGTCCTAAAAACTACAGAGAGCTTTATAATACAGAAGGAAAGAATAGTGTGGTCTGTGGTTACTTGCTGTGCTGTATTAGCAAGTAGTAACAGCAATTTTCCATGACACAGTAGAGATGGCTGATGGAAAAATAGTTTCTTCATTGGACACAGGCATTTCAACAGTTCAAGAGTAACCAAACAATACTTTTTAAATCAATAATGATCAGCTAGATTCTAAGTCACATATTTTAGAGACAAAGACAGGTAAATCCTGACGAAAGCAAAACAGCTGGGGAAGAGGCAATGAAAGGCTTCACAGAACCCAAGCTGTGGAATGGAGAAGAAACAAAGGTTTGTGCTGGTATGGAGGGAAAAAACTTGTAGAAACAAAGATGTCTAGTTGCCAAGTTAAAAAAAAAAATCCAATTCCTCCAAAAGACAGGGTTATCTGCTTAATTAGCATAAATTCAAAACAGAATTATACTCATTCAATACAACACATGATACAGTGGATGGATATGACTCCTGCTCACACACCAGCCTCCATCCTTCCATGAGGCTTTTTTGTTGGTGATATTTTAGTTCCACTCTCCACAGTTTGCAAGTATTTTTCCCCGATATATAACAACATGCAGCTTTCTTTCTCAGTCTTTTACTGTCTTAGCAATCATCACTCCATCAAGTACCTTATAACTGCTTATTGATTATTTTCAGTGCAGAGATGACACTAACATTAAGACTAACATTCTTCTCCCCCTAACCCGCATAGTGCATGGATTATCAAATAAGAACAAACCTCATTTTCTAGATCATACATAAATCAACAAAAATTGTTACAGCAATTTAAAATATTCTTTGTTTTTTTTTTTTTTTAATCCTCTAAGACAAATCCAGGCTATTTTTTTTTTTTTATTTCCCAACACATTAACAATGTAACAGCAGTCCTTACAGGAGGATGAAATATTACCTGTCCCACCACCCAATGACAAAACTTCAGACCCCAAGTTCCAGCTAATTGAGAATTAGTATGTTGTCACCTGACCTGGTTAAGATTAACAGATGGGAGACAACAGCGACTGGTGAACCAAAACCACTTTGATCACAAAGAACTACCATAGTGCTGACATGCACAAGACTTCTGTAAAAGTATTTTTCATATGGATGCCTTTTATATCCAGTCCCATTCAAATGTTACTTGATGGTTGCTTAAAAATATGACAATTCAAAAATCTTCCCTAATAATCTCTACATCAATTGTACTCCTCTCACATTGCTTAAATAAACTGTTAGTGCTAGCCACATACTCTAATAAGATTTCTCTCCTACACACTGTACCTCCATCGGTGTATGCAACAGCAAGTAGGTTACTAATGCATGACATCTCAAAATAACATGCAGTTTAGAGCCAGTTACACTTCAAAATATAATCAGCAGTGTCTGGAACTGTGAAGCTCCAGAAACGTAGCTGAATTCAAACAATTACAGGTTGAGACAGAGGACATATCACAGCCTATTTCTTACCTGTCAGTAAAGAAATTAGAACTCAAGTGATACCTACGCTTAGGAGTATCGTTGTAGTTTGCCAATAGGTATGAGACTTACTAAGCAATTAACTACTAGTTTGGAAAGCCAAAACCAAAGCCCCTACAACTCCCACTCCCAGACTGTCCCCTGATATACTCAATCAGTAAATAAAACACCACAACAAATTCTAGTAAGCTTATGATAATCTTCTCTAACATTCCTCAGCAAACACTTTGCTCTTTTTCCCCATCATTACAGTGACAGTTAAGCCACACTTAATTAAAAGTAGCTCATCCAGTGAAATTTCTCTAGTCAAATGATTAAATCATCCATTAGTTAAAAACTTGCTGACTACTTGCTTGCTACTACTGTTGCCAGAAGTTTTGTTTACTATGGACAGGCCAAAATTTGTGTTTTGCATTGGAGCATAAAACCTTCTTTCAGTGAAAAAGTCTCAAATATATAAACACGGATATTTGCATGAGCAGCTCCCACAGTACAAGTGACTAACTTTTACTGACTTAAATCATTGCAAAGGATTTACATTAGCAGGGCTCCACTTTCTAATTGACTGTCTTCCCACCAACTCCAGAAGCCTATAAGCTCCATTTTCAATTACACTACTGACATAACAGCAATATTCTGATGGATACTGCTGGACACAACACTCACATCAGTGCTAAATGAAGACGATAGTAAAGCTGTCTCAATCAAACAACCTTCATCACACAGTAGTTCTGTTTGTCTTGTGTATGCTAGATAATTATTTCAGCCACAAGCTATTACTCTTGTAGAAGAACAAAACTGAGCTGGCAACCCCTTTACCAAACCCTACAGCCACTGACAGCACCAACAGATTGATTACTCTAGACTAGGTCTGACTGTGACAGCAACATTGGCTGGCAGGAATGCAGATTTGCCACATAAGTCTCGCAGAAGCTTCCATGCTGAAATTTGTTGAATGAGAAAACGTGAATGAGATTTTTCCAAATTACTGAACTGTATGAAAATAAATAAACCTTGAATTAATTTTACAGCTCACTACTGGGATATTCTGTTGATTAAAGAAAATATGAGCTCAGCTGTTACATCTACCAGCTTTTCAGTAGCAGTTTTTTCTCCTGTGTTACAGGAGAAGTATTTCATTTTAAGATTTATTTTTTTCCATAAAATTATCTATTTACACTCATCCAGCCTTAATAAAGCCAAAAGATATTGAACTGTAAAACTGTAGTTATTACAGTGGTCTACAAGATTTATTTGGAAGCAATTTAACATAGCAATACACCCTACTTCACTCAGTGGAATACTGAATTGTTAGACTTGAACAAAACTACTCCCACAAGAACCTTTTACTCATTTCTCAATAACAAGAATGTAATAAGCTACTGTCCTACTAACCCATAAGAGAACACTGCCATACCCCATATCCCAGTTGGGACTTTCATCAGAAAATTGTTTATTATTAACCCACAAACACAGAATTCCTATAGAAAATTAGTTTTTGTTAAACAGAAGCTGCTGTGTTTTCTCTGAGATATCTGCGCTGTTTTCTAGGTTGTGCCAGATTTTCAGTTGCTTTCCTTAACTCCTCACCTCATCTAAGACACTTACAGTCATCAATGACTGAGTGGGCAGCCTCAGCCAGGAGTTAGCTCCCATGGGAAAGATCTTTCAGTACTGTGGGGCTGCACAACTGAGACTCAGAGGTATTAAACCCGTTGCCATAAATTCTTATTGGTGTGTTCTCCTTTAACACAAGATATTTTCATGCTATTTTCCCCATCTCCTTCTCACTTGGAATCTGATGCCACGATTTCTTTATAGGCACATCTCCCACCTTGCAAAGGCCATTCTCTTACATGCACCAGCTTTTCAGCATATGCATGAGGACTGCCTAAGCCTTCCTACCTAATAAATCACATACCACAATGGTCCAGTAGTGAAAAAATGGAGGAGAAGGGAGCAGAGGGATTACTAACTGGCAGTCAAGACGGGATGATAGTTGACCAGCTCACTCCTCTGTTAATGCAGGACCTGTTGGTGGCTAGTGCAAGACTCAGACCACTAGCCTCAGGAGCTCTGCTGATTTGATTCCTCTGACACGGAGGGATTTGGATTACCTATGTCTGAGGACTTGGGCCTTACGCTGTACAGCTCTGCTGTAAGTTACCCCTGAGGCACCTGTAAGCTGCACCAGGCTGAAGAGCCCTAGATTGGTGAGCCCCAGTCGGGGCAGCCGTGCTGAGCTGTGCTGCAACGCTTTGCTCACCCAGGCAACACTCAACAGTTTAGTTTTGACCAAACCATGCTATTAGTATGTAGTGTTTTCTTAACACAGCAGTCTCTGAAATTCAGTCAGGATTCAGCAACACCAAAAGACAGCTTGAGTGGCAAGCTTTCCCCTTGTTCTGCTACAATGAAAAGACTCAAGTTCACATATGCACGCAGAACAACACAACTATAGACAAACTCCCATGAAAACTGCTCATCTACTTCAAACAATTTAAAAAGACTGACTCTCATATTTACAAGAATATAAGCAGATAAGTGGGGCAAAGGAGGAAAGGAAGCAATAACCATTTGACTTGCTTCACTAACACCAGTCAGGTTCTCCAGATCTGTACCACAGAAACATCTAAGAGGACCACGAGAGAGGGAGAACAGTAAGACACACATTTATTTAAAGTGATATACTAGTGAAAAACAAAGTGAAAGGCTTCTTACCGGCATATTGGTTTTGCTGTCAGGACAGTTTTCATTCTTTTCTGCTTGAATCTGCTCCTGACTTCTTGATTTTATAAGGTTTTCAACTGGGCCTGTATCTTTAAATTCAGCTTCTGAACCCTTCATTGCATCAGTTTCATCATTTACAGTGAGAATATCAGACATCCTCATTAGAAAAGGTTATTCTAAAATTCTACAAGAAATATGGAACCTTTAGGACAAAGAGAAAGTGGATCACTGAGTAATTTTAAATTAATTTTAAAAAACTATATATGTAAGCAACTACCCCAAAAAAACATGATTTTGCTACAAAAAGTACTCCCTCTCCTGCTATATTTTTTCATGTCTCCTATCAGAGGGAGAGAATGTTCACTTGAAGAGGCTTAAAATAACAGACAAATAACAACTAAGAGTTACACTATAGGATAATGTTTGTAGTTTTGCCCTTCTGTATTTTAAAATAAAAACCTGAGCTTTCAGATACTCCAAATCAAACTAGCTTCCAACAGAAACAAGGGAAGCTTTTCTCATTTGGCACAAGAAGAGTAACACATATAACTTTCTTTTGGAAGGGCTGAAAGTAAATAGATGAATCATAATGCACCAAGCGTCATAATATTAATAAATTTCATTAAAAATTTAAGTTTCCTTTTTGCCAGGTGACAAGTGCATAAGTTCTGAACGCAGCAGCTATCTTACCTAGTAAATATAACAAAACTAGTCTTACTAAAATTACGTAAACTTTCAAAGCAATAAAAAAAGATAGCTGTGGTAATTAGGATAATAACAGCTATTATCAGTAATTTTAATTTATAATAATAATTTTAAGTACTATATAAAGATAACTCTAATGATTAAAGCTATAACAGAGCCACTCCAACTTTTTGTAAGAAATAAGAAACAGAACTTTTTGTCATTACTCAGCTACAGTGCAAGATCTAAACCCAAAATTTTTCTATTTCTTAAAAGAAACAAAGAATAAGACCTGAATGTTTAAAGTACTTCATAGAAAACAAATAAGAGTCAAATAACATTATGGAAAAGTCTAAGTAAGTATCTGATTTTGTACCTGGTATTTCCTACTGTTTGGAGATTGTGGTCTCCCACAAAAATAAAATAAAAGAATCCACAGTTCCTTTTCACAGTTGTCAACCAAGATGTTAGTTGTAATGAACCATCTGGAATCTGGCAGGAGGAGTCCCATGTCCTTATCCCCAGTGTAGAGTCCTGGACAGAACTATGGTGTCTTGGATCAGCAAGAACATCCCTTTTGTATGCCTAAAAACCAAAAAAGGAAACACATGAAACTTTTATTTGGTATGGAAGGGGAGAGAGAACACGATGCCACCCAAGAACTCAGTCGTTTCCAGAAAAAAAGCACAGGAGAAAGCAGCACTTGTCATACCTAGTCATTCTATTTGGTTTATCTAGCAGTAATATTTTTCATTACTATTCCAATATATTTCTGTATTACAGAGTTAACAAGGAGTCACAACAAATGTTTTGTTGGCATTCCTAGTGAAACTGTTTCTATAAACAAGCGGGTATCTTCTTTAGACAAGTCTGAAGAGATACTCTGAAATAAGCAGTCCAGCAGGTGTGGAGGAGTGATAGGCCATGAAAGCTCACAAATCCCTGTTAGCTTCACAGCATTTTTCTCTTTGTTGTAGTTAATCTATAAACACACTACATAACACGTATTTTTAGGCAACCTGAATTACAGAAGACAATTTTATTTAACAAAGTAATTGACCTTGAATGAGGATTTACACATTTGTACAAAACTGACTATCTTCCATCTTCCCTCTTTTTCAGATGTCTTTCTGACAAGTCATATCTCACCCACAGGACAGCAAGCATTTCAAGTGGCAGGTGACAACAGATGTCTGATAGCAACAAATTGTAACCCAAGAACACAGCAAAAATATCCTAAAGCAAAGAACACAACTCTCTGTCAAACCTGTGAAAGATACACTGAAATATAATAGCTGAAAAGGGTCTCTGTGTTGCATTCCCCACTTTTCTCATGACTGGTCAGGGTCCTATTAAAACCAGTACCAATGATAATAAATATCAAGAATGCAATCTGTCACCTCATCTGAACTACCTAATTTCCATGAGAGTAACATGATAATTAGAATTGTTTCAGGAAAATGAACACATGAAAAACATCAGAATTGTCTGAAGTCAAGCTAAGAAACAAATGAAGCATTTACACCACAGCTATAAATATCATTTTAATCCATGTACGTGAAGAATCTGCCCTGAACTATTCTTTTTCAAAATGAAGAGTTGTGTTACATGCAGGAAGAAAGGATGGAAAGAGAAGTTGTGCAAGATCTCAATGTCTCCAGCAAGTTGCACCTTAGCTGAAGGAACCTGAAAGTATTTAAGTATTCTGTAGAATGAGAATGCTTAAATGTCACTAGAAAGCAATTAACATAAAAGTTACAGGGTCAGGCTATGACAGTGCCTAGCCTTTTATCAGTTTTTAAACTGTTTGACAAAACATTAATCTAAAATAACTTAACAGAAAGCTAGCTAAAATATAACACTGACTTCACTGAGAGAAAAGCTATATCCTGTTTGAAGAATTTCCAAAAGAGATATACTATAGACATTTTGACTCAGTAACTTGCTTTAAAGTAGTATGGAAAAGAAAGATAAAAGATGAGCTGCTATTCAGCCCTATAAAAAACCCTGTTCATTTTTTAGTAATAACAGCCATAGATTCATTGAAATTGGTAATGCAACCTGGTGTTTCACTCACAATGGCGAGTTCCTAGTACTCAGATAACATTCCACCCCTGAAGTTTCCTCTAATTCAGACAGTTTTCATGGCTGAGATAATCTGGTTCTAGTTTCTAAACTTGCAGATTGCATTAAAAAAAAAAAAACACTTAAGGATTTTTATGTGCTACAGAAATGAGGGGTGGATGAAGATTACAGTCCATCCTTCTGCATCTCAACTCTTCATATATTTTGATGTTAATTTCTCGTGTCCCATGCACAACAGGAAAAAGGAGAAGGAAGCAAGAAGGCAGGCCTTAGGATTTGCTCTACTGCTTGGAGAGAAAATCAGTTCTAGTAAGCAAACTGATTAAGCTCATTTACACCAAATTCCAACATCAGCCACAGACTGGACGGCAACATAGACCAATATAGGTTGGCAGATTTTAATAGGAGGGATACGACACCTCTGCCCTAAAATTACCCAAAGAGTTGAGAGGACCAAATATTTGGGGTAGATTACCTGATTTTGCACTTAAACAGCTAGCAACAGGTCTCATGAAAAAAAGCCTCCCAATTTTAGTATCTTTTATAAGCTACAACAATAGGCACCTACGGTAATAGTCAGGAAGAACAAGGACTTGTATGTAAGAGTAAAGGATAATGTGTCTTATCTTCTTTAACCTTCAGGGTTGCTGTCCCCATCTAAACAACCACTGTTGAAATCTATGTTCTTCCCTTTCTTCATATTGGTAACACTGTATCACCACTATTCATCCTAAATTCAATTAATCTTCTTTCTGAAAAGAAACTTTTCACTTTGTGTAGGCAGCTGTTCTGGATGTGCCCCTTTTCAGAGGGAAAATTGTTTAATTTTTAAGTAAAATGATTATTATCAGCTGTGAGATGGAAGTTTACTACTACATATGCATATACTTCTCAGTCAGAAGATCAGAAAAATTGTCAATGCTGTGCTTTTATATCTTTCTTTTGCACAACCTAGATGAGTGATAAAAAGACCTCAAGCAAAGTCATTCCTGAGTTATGACAGAAGCCTCCTGAATCATGATATATGGAAAACCACTGGGTCCTTATTTTCAGGTTCCAACTTGAAAATCATCATATGCAAACCTGCTAAATTCACTTGTAATGAGTGAGGATATTTCTGGGAACAGGATCTACTCAACTTAATCCAATTTCTCTAATTGACATCAAGAGTTCCATCTCCTTGTTGGCAATGTAGATGGAGATAGAAAGGTTTGCTCTGTCTGTGACAGAAGAATGGATTATTTTTCTTTTAAAAAGAAGGTGAAAGACAGAAGGTGATTTTTTAATGTTCTTTATTAAAGCTATTATCAATATTATAGCTGCCAAAGCAATACCAGGAACAGCTGTCCAAAATAACTGGTACCAAACAAATTCAGGACAGGAAATTGGATTAGAAGGGTGGGGCTGAAAAATCTACATTCAACATGCAAAGTGGACACACTGTCAGTGGAAAGGTAAAATGAAAATTTACTTCTTAAAGAGGCTTCTGTTCACCAGATATTTCAACTGAATTCTTGCACATGCCTAAAGAGTATTCCTTGTTCTGGACAATATCTATCTGCCTAATTTTTACTACAATTACAAGTAATTTACCCCCTAATCTGACAGTCAAAATCAGTCAGTGCTAAATTCCCAGTGAGGCTTGTTGCAAGTCATTCAGAAATCTCCAGACTACGCAGTTCCTTGTTTTAGCTCTCAACTTTCGTTCTAGTTACACATCAAGCTGTACTTCTCTTCAGAAATTTATTATCTGAGCAATAAAGGCTGTAACTTAATAATCTGTCTGTACTCTTCCTGAAACCAGACCAAGCTTATGTGAAACAGTACAGAGAAAGCCATACTTGCTGTGCTGTATCTATGTTAGAGTCAAAAGAGAAGAACACAAAACCAATCCATGTATTAAGAGTCAAAGCATGAAGCAGCAGTTGAGTCTTTTGTCTGTCTCATCACCAGAAGGCCAGCAAGCATGTGAAAGGCAGGTAAGGTACAGGACCAAGAAGCAGCTGGGGGCAGGCAGAAATAAGCATTAAGGCACAGAGACGGGTAGTGAGAAAGTCTGGTATTTGCCCCAGATTTTTATCAAGGTGAAAGTTTTTATGGTTACATTTGTCACAGTTTCCACATGCTAAAAGTGAGAAGAGGTACAGACAAACTGTTCCTCTGTGATACCTCTAGATTTCCTGTAAGCTTTCATACTTTCCAAGTCTTTCAGAAAAACAATGCTAGGGAAGATGAACACAGGATGCCATACAAAAGATTCCTGACCAGCAATCAGGAATCCTCCATTCACAACTAGGAGAATCACCTTGACAATCAAATTAAATTAAGAGGCTGGGAATGTGCTTGAAATAGTGGGGACAGAGTTGAGCACAGACTAGATTAATTTAATAAAAGGTATCTACAATTACACATTTTTGCTGTTGGCTCACTTTCACTACATTTATTTCTTAATTTTCCTAGCTCAGAGTCATACAGCTGACATTCCTCTACTTAAAAGACAGACCACTTTATGCATGTACACATGCCCAGAGGAATCACAGCAGTACATTATTTTCTACACTTATTTATGCTGTACTGCATTCAACTGAGGAGAATCAATGTTGGGTTTACTTATTTCTATTCTGTTTGAAGCAGGATTATAAGGATAATCTTCCCCTGAGAGGAAGTATGAGGAAGAGGGGAAAATGCATAAAAGATGCTCTGCACTAAACAATTACCTTTACTACAAAAAGCCTAGAAGAGTATTGTTCTTATCAGAAGTTGTACTGTCCACTTAAGGGGAATCTATAAACTCAACTGTTTTTCCTCTGGGAAACCTGAGCTGTGTGTAAGATACATGAATTTTCAGGAACTGTTACACAAGTAGATGCATGAGGAGAAAAAAAAAAAAAAAAAAAAACCAAACACAAAAACCCCAACAAAAAAAACCCAACAACAAACACTGGCTGCTTATCATAACTTACACAGCAGCTCTGTGCAGCAACTCCCTTCAGAGCTTAAGTGGAAGAACTGACTGCAGTGTGCAGCAAAGCCCCTGGGAACAGTCTTGCCTTACTCCTAGCTTATTGGTGATCCAGGCCTGCCTTGGATGTGGAAGCAATGTTTTTTTTGTGTGTGTGTGTTTTTTTTTGTTTGTTTGTTTGTTTGTTTTTTTCCTCAAGAGAGAGATGTCAGGACATTCCCTAGAAAAAAAAATCTTTGAAGACTCTTATAGAAAAGCCTGGCCACAATAAGAGCTTTTCCAGCTATTTTTCACCTCAATTATTTTAGGAAACATTTAAACAGTATAAACATATTTATATTAGCATAATAAACTCAGGATTCCTGTGATTAAAACAAACACTAACATTCCCAAGCAACCAAAAAACACTCCCAAGAAGTTACATATGTTTCTTTTTTAGGATGAAAGAGGAAAATGTTTATGCCTTAAGCAGGAAGATACTAATCAAAATTGTCTCATTCTTGCATTAAGAAAAACTAGGGATATAACTAAAAGAATTACCGCATCCAGCCTTTGCTTAGTCCTTGAGGACCATGCTCTACACCAAGTTCTCAGAAACAATTAATTTTGGCAAGTTAGACCAATGCCTCAGACAGCTAAATCAACAGAGAACACACTGCTGCCAAAGAAGGGAGGTCTCGCTTCTTCCTCCTCCTCCCTGCAGCCTTTGCCCCATGTTCTTGGAGTGCAGTCCCACCTCCACCTTCACACCAGCTCTGGTGCTTGCTGTGCTTTTCCATGGAGTGATTCAACAAGAAGGGACTGAGAACCAGAAAGCTCTTTTGCCAGGGTAGTTTCTGCTGGGCTGCGGAGCGACGGTGGTGCACAGGAGCTTGGATGAGCTCTAGCCAGCATGAGGCAAGCAAGAGGAACAGCAGAGCAGCTGCACCTTCCCCCTTGTGCAGTGGTGACTGGTATCAGCTCTGCCGCAGTAGTCAATTAAGGACACTCTTCAGTAGCACCAGCCTAATTAAAATAAAGCTATGTGAAGTGCCAGTTAATACTTCTCCCCCCTTCCAAAAAAGTATCTATTAGCCAAGAGCCTGTAGATGAATCCTGAGACAAAAGATGAACAGCTTGAGAGGCATCTACATTTGGAACAGATTAGTATATTCTGGGAAACTTTCCTTAGGGAAGGGGTGGGAAAAGGTCTGGAGGAAACTGCCTCAGGTGATAAAGAAGAGGAAGGGAAAAGGAAAAACAAAATCAAAACTTCCTTGGGACTTAAAAATCCTGATGTGTAGAGCAAGGGAGGATTCCTGAGAGAGTTAATTTTCCTGCCCACAAACAGACCAAGACACACTCATAGATGCTCTAAGAACCACAGGCCTGGCTTTGCAAACAGTCTCCCTCTCTCAATTAGTGCTTTACTTACCATTGTGGCCCAGGGATTCAAAGACATGTAAAATCCACCATGCAGCTTTTATAAAAATATAGCAGCTTATTTTAAGATGACCATTCATTTCACAGAAAATTCAAAGCAGCATTTATATGAAAAGTCTGTCTATTTTTTAAGCATCAATCTTGTTTACATTTATATACTGGAAAACACTGAACAAATGAATTCATGCTGCACTGACTTAAATACACTTAGATATTTATGATACTATCCACACAGGTTTTAAAGTTATACATAAATCAGTTAATAACTGAAAGCTATTTACTGAGTTAGCAGAGAAGATACTTTTTATTTGATTCAATTTACCAAGCTATTTAGTAATCAGATTTTCAAAGAAACAGTATGATGATAAAAGCATAATGTGCAGTTACTCTACCTCTTTCAGAATTAAGGACTGAATGCATTCCACTGTCTATGCAAGTTACTACTGAGTGTACACATCATTAAAAAATTAACTGGACAGAAATAGCACAAGTTTACCAGAGGACATCTGCAGACTTTCTTGAGAAAACTCTCTCCAAAGGAAATTCAGAAGACAAAAGGAAAATCTCACAATTGTGAACCCAGATAAAAGGCTCTCATCAGTATGCTTTAGTTCCTCTTGCTATGCAGGATATACAAAGTAATCTGCTCTCTTATTTATCTGTCCTGTCCCTCCATCAGAGGTACTACTACTACAGCAGAGGTTGGCAGAAGAGTGTCCCCACCACAATCCCTGCAGCATGGCCTGGTGTCTAAGCCCACACAGACCCCCACTGACTACATACACCAGGATACGTGGCTTCATACTCATGCGACCAAGGCTCTGTCATATACCTTCCCATCCACTGACTTTGCTGCAAAGCCAACAGCCTCAAGAGAGGAAGGAAAGACAGAGAGAGACATTGTCTTAAAACACAGCAGCAAGACTCACTGGAATGTATCTGTCAAACATCTGCCTCAAACCTATAACACTCTTCGGACAGGAACACCTTACCAGCACTGTATTATTTGCAAAGGAATAATGCTATATATCAGCAACAAAAATTGAAACTTGCCCTTAGTCTTGTAGTTCATTATACATAAAGACCTCCTTTTCTTTACTGAAAAGTTTCACACACTACAGTCTCTGTTTAAAAAACAACATAGTGCCCCCCTTTTTGTCACACCCGAGCCACAAGCTAGGACACTACAGTTGTTCTTAAGATAGCTGGCAGGGTTTTAAAGAGGACATCTTTGACAGTAATAGGTATGTGAGAAGCCAAGACATATTATTAGTAACTACCCCTCCCCCCTTTTTTATATTTTAAATTCTGAGCAATAATCTTCTAAGGCTCTTTAACCCTGCCTCACCCTCTCCTGCGAGTCCCAAACTGAACGCAAAAGAAACAGCCGACAGTGACAAAGAACAACAAGGTAACTCCATGAACACAGCTGCATATTCGAGAGTAAGAATTTAACCACCAGCAAGACTAGAGGAATCTTTATTTTGCATATAGATAGGAAACTACAGCACTGAAGTACTTATGGAGATCAGCAGGAGTTTGTTGCTGGTACATTTGTTGCCCATAAACTCAAAAATTCAGTCCTAGAAAATGTGATATTTGCACTGATAGGCTCCTAAAAATACTGACACTATACAGTGCTGCTTTAGAGTACTCTGGAGTGCTGGCTCCTCAAGAGGGTCAGTCCAGCCATCTCATCCTGCACCCAGCACTGTCATTTTCTTGTTAGTTCTTTTCTTGGACTTCACTGTGGACTTTTAGGATACAAACAATAAGAGCAATGTATACCAAAGGAAGTAAATAACTTTACCTGGTTCCCTCTTTGCAAATGAAACAGTCCTCAGGATGTAGCCACTGCTACAAAATAACATGACAACGGGTTCTACTAAGGTTCTTCCAGCTTAATATTAAATCTGTCAGGCTTCAGGTACTTTTCTTTTTGTATGGTGCCAAAAGAAGCACTTTCAATTTTAAAAAAAAAAAGCAGACAATTTAACCATTTTAAGAACAAGAAAGAGCTGGCATGCTAGGATACTATCTAAGAAACTCCCCCCACTACAACCCTTGTTTTGACCAGGCGAACTGCACAACACGAAGAACAGAAGGCCTCCTGACAGACCAGGAATGTTCAAGCCACATGTTTCAACAGAGGCAAAGTTTCTGATGAAATTACAGTTCTAGCATCGAACGATCTGTATTGGATGAAAACCAACTTGGCTAGCACATCCATATTGTTATAAAACAACTCTGTGCCTAATCCAAACTCATTATGGTAACTGAAATAATCTTAAATGGTTTATACACTATTTAAAGTTGTAGCTTCATTAGGATCTGTTCTCACCTTTATTGCTTATCTGAAGAAGGAGAGAGATGGAAAGAAAATAAAACAGTTGGCTAAAAACTATTTTTTCATACCATTGCCTCGCTGGAACACATCTGCTCAGGGTCATGTAGGTTGGCAGACAGGAGCCATTTTAGCCTGAACACTATTATAGCATTAACCTTTCAAAAAAACCCCGTACCTCAGATATAGCAAAGCATGAGGTTAGTAGAAAATACGTATGTTGAATGGGTAAGCCCCTGCTCCCCCCAGGGGCATGCTAGTCTAAAGGCAGAAGGGAAGAACTCTTTAGAAATGCTTATGAAATACAACGTGACATATCTTTAGTTTTTTGCTAGCATAGTTCTGTTTGCTTGGGAGGTAAAAAATGAATGCCAGTCTCACGTGACATGACTGTACCAGCAAAAGCTCTGTAGAAACAACTATGCTGACAGAAGATTTTGTTGGTTTAGTTTACATCATTCAGAAAAACCTAACTGACAGCAGAAAAACTCCTGCTGTCTCTTAAACCATTTCCACTCCAGGAAATAGCAGGTGTATGTACAGTTCTGTATCCCTGTCCCCACACCAGCACCCTCCCTCAACCTCAGGCTATTTCAGCTTTTGAGCTATCTCCAACTCTTCCCTCCCTATCTATTCTGATTATATTGCATGCTGACCCATCATCCTTTATCAGCTCCTTCTCTCATCCTGAGTAACATTTTTCCACAGATTTTTCACTCATTTTCAACTCTCCATTTTGAAAGCCTCCAACAATTCCATGGAAGACATTCTGTAATACTGCAAAGCACAAAACTCTGCACTGCCATATAATTTTGTTGTGTATTTAACACCTTTAGGTCAGAGTTATTCAGACCAAGGATTCAAAACTGAGGCACCTACTTCAGTTTTAAAATAACAAACAAAAATAGCCAGTTGCATTAAAAACAGCTCTTAAAAACTGAAGAATCACCTGTCATTCAATCATTCCCTGAAGCTAGATTGCTGTGTGGCACAAAGCAACTAACGATTTCTTATACAGAATTTTGATTTTATTCTTAGACTATGTATTTGCTTTTTTCCTTCAGTATTTCCATTGCCACCAGGAAAAAAAGGGTCTTTAAAATAGACACAAAAACTTGAACAGTGGATGGTAAGAACAGATACCCAGAGTTACCATTCCAGATTAAAGATTCTGTTTAGGACCTTAGATACTCGAAATTATGAAATGGGCCTCCAAATAACAAAATTCACTAGCTTGCTGAATTGCCAAACCACTGTGGTCTCTCCATGCATAAAGCGAAATAAATATAAAACCCACCAAACCCAACAACAAAAGAAATGCAATAAAACTTTACATAAGGTACTATTGATACTCTCACCTATGTGTTCTTTCCATAGCTTCAAAAAACACTACATCACATGGACAAGTTACATACATACACCATTTGGCAGCTTAAAAATCTGTTGATTATAAACATTGAACAACAAATAAGAACTTTAAAACTGTTTTATCTAACAAACGCTAATCCTTTAGCAGTGTATTTTTGCTCAGTTTATAACAAGGCCATAGCAGATCAAACGTCTGCTTTGATAGCACAGAAAATTTTTAAAAAAATTACATTACATTGATTTTCATGGAATCAAGTGTTATGACTTTTACTAGCCACCCAAAATTACTTATTATGTCAACAAAAGGAGATTTGGTCAACAATACAGTGCATTCATTGATATCATGCATAGGAAAAAACACTTTTACATAGCCTATGTAAATACACTTGTTATTTTGATTTGAAATCTATTTTTCAGATCAAAACTTGGCTTTATTGTTTGTAAAAAAAAAAATCTTAATTATATTTCCTCATTAGAGTGGAGATAGCAGGAACAATTTAAAAAAAAAAAACGCATCTCCCCTATTTTTGCTACCTAGGGCAATCATCTTGTTTTAGCCAATATTCATAATAGTTTTCTAATCCTAGCACAAGTAGGATATACAATAAATAAAAATTAAGAATGACATCATTAAATGAGATTATATATGAAAAAGTATTTTTAAAGTCAGTGTTTAAAGAAAGCATCCCTAAATCTCTTCTGATGATCTCTTTTAATTGATTAGGCCTCAAATGGCTTCTGTGGAAAAGAGAAAAACCAAACGCGACCTGCAGTTTAATAGACATTTTATTCTCTTTCTAGAGCGCTCTGAAGCCCACAGACATTCCCGTGTGACAACGGCCTTTCGCCTC
>NW_008595893.1:0-489 GCF_000691845.1 Merops nubicus
GATCAGACTAGAACCAGATTAGGGACCAGAACCGGCTTGGACCGGAACACGATTGGACCGGAACTGGATTTGCCTAGAACCGGATCAGGGACCAGAAGTGGATCAGACTGGAACCGGATCAGACTAGAACCAGATTAGGGACCAGAACCGGCTTGGACCGGAACACGATTGGACCGGCACAGGATTTGCCTAGAACCGGATCAGGGACCGGAACCGGATCAGGGACCGGAACCGGATCAGGGACCGGAACCGGATCAGGGACCGGAACCGGATCAGGGACCGGAACCGGATCAGGGACCGGAACCGGATCAGGGACCGGAACCGGATCAGGGACCGGAACCGGATCAGGGACCGGAACCGGATCAGGGACCAGAAGTGGATCAGACTGGAACCGGATCAGACTAGAACCAGATTAGGGACCAGAACCGGATTTGGGCCTGGAGCTGGACTAGACTGGAACAAGATCAGGGACCAGAACCGGGATAAGAA
>NW_008595894.1:0-8315 GCF_000691845.1 Merops nubicus
TAATTTAATATAATTAATATAATATGATATAATACCAAACTCTCCTGTCATGAACCTTGGGCCTATACAGAGGAAAACGGACAATCTGAGAGCTGTGAAACTGATTTTGTTAATTCAAAAGGCAGGCAGGGCATGCCTTTCTTCAGAGTTTGTTTTTTTTTTTTTTTTTAACTCTTGCCAGACATATATATCTCCATTACAGCTCAGGATGATTTTAAACAAGTGTCTAAATTTGAACTTTTTCTTCCTTGCATTAATTACTTTAAATAAATATTTAATAGGTTAGTTTAAATAACTATTTCCAATTAAAATAATATCTGATTAGTAATTTGGGCAGTGAGGAACAGAGACAAACTTAAAAAACATCTTTCCTCCCCCACTCTCCCAGGCTCATCATTGCTCCCAGCTCTTCTACCCTTCATCCTTTCCCAGCAGTAAAAGCAGGAATTATGGTCAGTAATTAAGGGTTTTTGTCTGCTGCTCCTTCTTCTCAGACTTTCCCTGTGCCCTGGCATGGGGTCCTCAAGGAGTGCAGTTCCTTCAGGAAGATCCATCTGCTTTTGTGTGGATCCTTCACAGGCTGCAATGAAAACCTACTCTAACATTATTGAGCACTAGATGTTTATTTTAGGCCTGGACTCATTTCTGCTTGAAAAATTCCTTATTTCTTATTTTCTACATTTCTATCACAATTCAAATATGCAAAAGACAAGATACATTAGTAGAGGGATAGTTCAAATAAGACAAATGTTCAGGTTTTGCAGCAGCACAGATTAAGTTCCAGAACTACCTTGTGTTTCATCTGATAAAGAACTTCATAAAACCACATCAGTGAAGTTTATTCAACAAGGACTCAAAACACAGAGTATTCCAGAAACTTTAGGGTTGTTTTTTTGGTTTTGGTTGGTTTTTTTTGTTTGTTTGTTTGTTTGTTTTTTAAACTAAAAAGTTTAGTTTAGCACATGTCACTTCTGAAAGTCAAGCTGTAGATTTTACTACAGATGGAGGATACTGATTGTAAGGTCATTCACAAGAAATCATCCACATGAATTCAAGTGAATTCACATCATATGGAACAAAATCTGCTCTAATCTAGCTAAGAAAGATTACCTTTAATTTTAACTCTTTAACTGCATAACTTCATACATAAACCCCCTACCCTTTGGTGTGTTCCATAAGTAGCTGGGATTTTTATCTTTGTTTGGGTTTTTTGGTTGGTTGGTTGGTTGTTTTTTGTTTTTTTTTTTTTAAGAAGTCAGTTGTCTGTCTTTTATGCAACTCCTTTTTCATAAAAAACATATATCTAAGAATAAAGAATGCTTTTGGAATGATAAGGGCACATACTGAACACCTTAGTACTTTCTCTGTCCAGCCTTCACAAACAGGAAGTTACACATTTCCTCGTTCTGCGTATCAGGTTGCTCTATCCATCTTTACAGACAAATTATCAAGCCAAACCAAATTTTCTTAGTCTTGAGATTCCAGCTCTCTGTTGAGTTACACTGCTGGTTAAATTCAAATACCAAGGAAACTAACCTGGCTATCAAAATACCACAAATAGTTAAAACATGTGTTTCACATCTGAACACAAATATTTTACCTGTCTTTTAAAAGTTAGTTGTTTTTTTCTTATAATCTTTTAATATAGCACAAAATTTTATTTGCTTGCAATTGTTTATAATTTGACCTTAAATGTCCCATAGTGATATGTCAAATGAAGTAATTCTGATCATACAAAATTGGATCATGTCTCACATGCATCAATTTGATTGATTAAACCTGACAAGATGCATCAAAATGTGACACATATGCTCCAAAATCAGAAATAATGTAGGCTTCTGAAAACAATACTGTTTCTTAATCATTTTTTTGAAAGATATATTTTCCTTGGGGAATAAGAGCAAACACAGAGTCACCAAAGCAAAGAATTTCATTGGATATTGAACACGATAATTAGAGAGGCAAGAGAGAAATTGATGATTTTGCTCCTTTTCAGGAAATACACTTGCAAATTAACTAGGTGCATTTTCTATCTCACTTCATTGTAAGATAAGATTTTTAAATAAGATTTTGTTATTTTACAGACGAGTAATTTGGAAATAGTCCTGAGACAGAAAACACATTTTATGTCCCCTTTGAATATTGCTCCAGCCATAAATATTATAACATTCCGTCACAGTACCTAGTAAAATGTTAATAGTCTTCTTGTGTCCCAGATGCTGTCCAGTAAAATCATATTTATTTCACTAAATTCACAAAAACATTCCTACTGAAGATAAAGAAGCTAATTTATGTTTAGCAAAGGAGAAAATGTATTACATTCAAAGAGTCTAAGTAAAAAGGGAAGGATTTGCCTATATTATAAGCTTTTATAAAAATTACAATGACCTAGGTTTTGTAGTCTTCATTTCAACCAAGTAACACCATGATTTATGATTTAGTTATAAAATTCCAAGAGATAACTTAGGAAATAAGATAACAATAAATGTAAATAAACCGGAACCTGGCTTCAAAACTCTCAAATAGTTCATTCACCTTTAGGATTTATTTCCTTCCCACATCTTTCTCTTTTACCTGATTGGCTTTCTGTAGTTCAGAATCACAGTTCACAGTAAAATTAAAAATAAAGGAAGCTGCTTGTTCCCAATGAAAAACGTTAAACACTGTTTTCCTGAACCAAACAGAAATAAAACAGATGATGCTTTCTTTGCTCAGACTTCACTTAGCACAAACAAATTTCAAGTAAACACTTTTCTCATGGTCATTTCAACAATCTATATCCACCTGTATGTGTGACCTGGAACCTATGTCTGTCGCTTTCCATGGTATGTCTGTATCCTTTAACTCATAAAGTGTGAACAGAAAGGAGTATTTTTATTTTGGATAGCTCTTTATGTGTATGTTTTTCCTGAAGGCCCTTGATCTTCTGCAGTCTAGTACCACATACAGGTTTATGGGTTCCTTCATGCCATCTTAAATGAATGCTGTGGTTAAACCACCAGCTTTGGTGACATGTAATCACATCAGCAACACAGTTTATTCTGAGGTAAAACACCAATGACTAACTGGATTTATGCTGTTCTCATTATGTATTTTGTCAAGTCCATCATTTCCATCTATGTCTGAAAAGACCTCAATATAAATTCAATTCACATTAAAGCTTTAAATGGAAATACATAGAGAATAAAGATTCATATTGTCTTATGCAGGAATATTTTTATTTATATATTCAGAAATTTAAGACTTCAAACAAGTCAGTGTCCTAAAATTGTGTAATATTTTCATATACTATCTTTCCCTGACACAGAAATTATCAGGCATGTAGTTAATTTTGAAATGAGTTGTCTGCTGACAGAAATTACAACTCAAAGAAGCAGTGGTTAGATTTGGCAGCAGTATTATCTTTGTCACTGGGTAAAGATTATAAAGGGAGAGTGAAAAAATATTGAAAGCTCAAGAAAACAGAAATTTTCTGTCAAGATTTTTTTCTGCTGACACCTTTTTTTTCAAGTATCTGCCCTCGAGCATTTTATTCTTACTGTATTTCATTATTTCACTTGTTTATACATCACAGTCCAAATTTAACTCAGTCAAAACTGATAGCCAGACAGGTTTTTAGAAATGTTTTTCCCAAGGCTGTTAATGATTGTTGTGAGTATTTGAGGCATATCGCTACAAAACAGGTCTGACCTTACCACTGGGATATCTTTTATTTCACTGTTTGCAAAGGGTAACCCCCTTCAACTAAGCAAAATCACTGGGGCTGTTCAAGGCCTGTACGTACCTATTAATTGTTTTATGTACAAGTCTACAGCTCACTCTAACATTCTAAATCCTGTGATATTTGAGTTTCTATTTGGGACAAGACAGTTTTTCCTCTGTGGGAGAACAGGGAGATCACCACATTGAGATCCTGGATCACATTAGGATCAAGGGTTTAAGAAACAAATCCCTTAAGGTACAAAATGTATTAAGTTCAGAACCAATGTAGTCTAATGTTAAACAAAGTAAAATGGAGCATATTCTACTTCAGACGCACTTTTTGATACTTATTTTTTTTTAATAACTTTGAAGTGAATAAGTTCTTCATGGGAAGAATGATACAGGTTGACACTGGTAAACATACCTGGCACAGAAAGTGATGCAACACCAATTACAGTAATATTCTTGTGGAATTAATCCCACTACATTAAAAAATCCAGCATGTAGATATAACTTCTAAGATGTCTGAATTCTAGTCAATGGATTACAAAGACCAAACAAACACTTCCTGGGGGAGGTACCTCTAACGTCAACAACCAAAGTTAGGTAAAATGCAAATATTCTGCTTGCCTTCCACATTATGGGGGTGCACAAGAATAATACAGAGTCTGGCTAAAGATGTGTCAAGGTCCGCTAAGTCAGAAACTGCCTCAATTTTGCCAAATTTAATATTTTTATATTTATACTTATGTATAAATATATAATTTTTTATTTATTTTAAAATTAAAAATTAATACTGGCAAAAAAAAATGCCAAAATTGACAGCATTAAGCAACTGTTTCTCTTCTCATTTCTTTTCTGTTCATTAATTTCTTTTTCGTTCACTTTCTACATACCTGTACAGAAATAAACTAGTACTTCAGAGGAGAAAAGTAGCCAAAATGATATGTGAATTAATGTAGTTAGAAGGTTAGAGAAAATCAGATGGGCAGATATAGGTGGGAAAATAATAAAACAAGATTAGTCTAATTAATAAGTGGAAAAATAAAAAGGATGAAATTAATGAAGATTTTAAAAAGCTGAACTGCTTTAAAACAACTTATCAGCAAGAGACAAAAGCATTAACAATGGTTTTGGCAATTAGAAAGTAATGAAGATCCAGAAAAGAAGAATTTGGTTAATTGTAATTCTTGCAGAGAAGCTAGTCATCTGAAGACTTTATTCAGTAAGAGGCTTAACAGGTACTTGGTTATAAAAAAAGTGAATGCTTTCATGGATAGCAATACCATAGTGATACTTATATGACTAAATTAAGCAGTCATCTAATTACCCTGATGATTCACAGCTTATATAAGATCAAAACAGAGTATCTATATTATCTTCTGGAAATATATGTATTGATTTTCCTTCTCTAGTTCAAACTGAGTCGTCAGGCATCACATGTGCAGAATCTATAGATCCAGTCCAGAGGGCCACAACATGGATGACTGACTCTGCAGTCTTGAATGATAAGTTCAGAGGCTTTATTTCTAGCACTGTTTGAGTATCTTACAATGTAATTGATTGCAAAAATCAAGGATGTAGCTGGTACTTTTGTTCTTCTTAGACTGTATGTCTGATTGAAACCCTATTTAGCCTTCTTCTAGCATCTAATAGTCTTGTTCAGAGTTTGCGGTGTCTGCACAGTGGCCCACAACTGAGGTCCAACATGGAATGTATATTCGTTTACAACAGTCAAAAGGGAAGCATTTAGTGAACATTTTTAGGATGATTAAATTGTTATTTCAAATCAAAATAGAATGAGACAAGTCCTATGCATTTTGTTTACTTCGAGAGTAAGTATCCTAAGCACTGAAATACATAATAAACAAGGCTGACACTGCATCACAGAACTCAAAGGAATTACTCAAGCTTATATCAAACCTGATGAATCAATCTTCCCTGGGTGTTTAAGGTCCAAAAGCCTGTTTTCTGTATTGCAAATGTCCTTAGGCAAAGATTGGTTCTCCCTTGCCCCTTCTGAGCATCCATAATCCAAAGGAATACACTTTTTAAATACTCTTGCAGTTATATTGTTATTTCAGACATGGCAGCACATCACAATTCTGATCTGTTGTGAAATCTTGGACAATTTACTTCATCTTTGTAAGATTTTTTTCTCTCTTTTCCCAAAGCTCAGAAATCATTCTAATTTTATAGATAACAGTTTTTAAAGTATTTTGAAGATCCCAGTTACTGCATTTGGCCATACATTGTAATCAGAATGCAACTGTAACATGACTTTTAGAGATGGACCTGAATACCATCTTTTATATATCATTATACACACAGAAGAATTCTTTATTTTAAAGAACCTCTTACTTTGATGTTGAAATGAGTGATAACATACAACATTTGAAAAAATTTTAGTTTATGAATAATTAACCTTTTTAGCTATCCTCATACTGATTTCATATTATTTCTGTCAACATGTTTTCAACAGACAGTTGTAGGACTGCAGGGTATATATATCATTATGCCAAATCATATTCCTGGGGAAAAAACAAACAAACTTTCAAGAGACTAACACCCTTTAAATATCTTCCATGTCATCCTATTTTGGCAGGACTGTACTGGATAGAGAATTGTTCTCTCTTTCCTCTCACATCTCTTCCTAGTTATAGTATTTGTTTCACCTTGAGGGGAAATTGCTTGCTCCTGCTAGAATAATTTTCTTTACACTTGGGGGCCAGATATCTTTATAAGGGATTAATCCTCAAACCCCTGTGGGCTAAATACATGTAAATGTGTTGCTTTATTAGTCATACTTGACAAATCTGGAAGAAAGCCAGTCCTTATAAGGGTTTTATGAAGCACTAGGTTATAATTTGTAGAGCAGCCACAGAATCATCAGGAAACACCAAGTACTCAAAAGTTCCTGCTTCCTTTGTGCGTACTCCTCAGAGAAGTAACAAGGTGAATCCCCTTTTGACTTTGTCCCAAAGAATTATTTCTTTTGGAAAAAGACAGGAGAATAGGGTTCTCCAGATGCAATCTATTCAATTTTATCTAAGGCCTAGAATTGCCCTTAACTTCCACAGCATTTTTTAACATTTTTTAGCTGTTAGTATCTCAGACCTGACACTGTGATAAATATGTGAAGAATTCATATGCTATCCTTCCCTATAGCATACATACTTCTAGAAAAATAATTGAAAGCATAACCCATAGAAATGTTATCAATGAGCTTTCGTGTCATTTGTTTGTTCTTTTCTGCAATGGATAAAAGACTCTGTTGACATCATTGTGTAGATAAACAGCAATTTTTTTTCTTTATTAGACAAAGAGTAGTGATTAGGTGTTAATTGAAGAAGGGAAGTAAGCAGTATTAGGCAATTTTCTTGGAAATAAAGGGAAAAGGAAGTGGACGTGCTAATTAGGTCTCAGAATTTTACATAAATTTCTTACTTTTTTTAGCATATGTATAGTTACAATTGAAACATCTAAGTGGTAAATGATGATAGTTTTGTTTGCAATGTATCTGAAGAAGCCCTTTCTGTTGTCCTTCACCTCCCTTAGCTTTCCTAGTTGCCTCCCTACAGCCTTTGACAACAGCCTTATATTCATCCCAAGTGGCCATCACCTCCTTCTACGATTTATAGACTCTTCTTCCACTTGAGTTTGGCCATCAGTTCCCTGTTTAACCATGTGGGTCTCCTAGCTCCCTTTCTTGATTTCCTACCCACTGGGATGCTCTGATCTTGAACCTGGAAAAAGTGGTTCTTGTATGTAAACCAACTATCTTGGGCCCCTTTACCTTCTGGTACCCTGTTCCATGGGATTTCCCCTAGAAATCACTTGAAAAAGTCAACGTTGAAGTCCAGAGTTGTGATCCTGCTTTGTATTCTGTTCCTACCGCACAAGATCTTGTCTCATGGTTGCTACAGCCAAAGCTGCCCTCAATCTTCACCGCTCCAACCAGACCCTGCTTGTTAGTTAAGATCCAGCAGTGCTCCTCTCCTAGTTGGCTCATCCATCATTTGCATCAAGAAGTTATCATCGATGCACTGGAGGAACCTCCTGGACTGTAAATGGCTGGCTGTGTAGGCCTTCCAGAAAATATCTGGGTAGTTAAAATCCCCCATGAGAACTAGGGACAGTGATTGTGAGGCTGCTATCAGCTGCCTGTAGAAGTCCTCATTAACTTCCTCATCCTGAACAGGTGGCCTGTAATAGACACCAAAAACAGTATCACACATGCTACCCTGCCCCCTAATTCTCACCCACAAACTCTCAACTTGCCCCTTATCCTCCCTTGGACAGAACTCAATACATTCTAGTTACTCTCTCATGTAAAGAGCAACTCCACCACCTTTCCTTCTTGGCCTGTCTTTCCTAAAAAGGTCATAGCCATCCATGACTACATTCTAGTCATATGAGCTGTGTTTTGCCAATGACCAGGCCCAACAAAAATGACACCACCAGCAGGAAGAGAATCCAATACACAGACTGTATTGTATACAAAACGAACATTCCATGAATGATCACTGGGGGTACAAACAGATCAATCAGCTGGTACATAATCAATGCCACCCCCAACAATCCTGCAAAAGATGTGACTTGGCCCACAACAG
>NW_008595895.1:0-5618 GCF_000691845.1 Merops nubicus
CCCTTTCCCTAGGTGGTTTTGAGCCGTAGCCCAGGGCAAGGCAGAGACACCAACAAGAAGGACTCACCAGATTCCAGCCCCTATTTTAAATGCAGCAAAGCAGCAGGAGGGAGAGGAAGAAAGAATATGAAGAAAAAGCAGCAGCTTTCTCTGTTCAATTCTCTCTTTCCACCCACAAACGGGTTCTGTGTCCACCCAAGGGCTTTGATGACTACCAGCTCAGCTGAGGAGCACTCCAGTGGAAAGCTGCAGAGCCGAGCACTGCCAGCAGGTTCTCCCAGCCCCATTAACCTATTACACAGTCTGTCCCAAAAATGGCAGAGAGGAGGGTGGGTCTTCCCATCCTGAAAGACCCCAAAGAACAATCAGTTGCCACAGGTGAATGCAGCTACCTCTGGAGAGGCACATGGAGCAATTTCCCACCAGGTGCATCCTCAACCTGTGGAAGTGTGGTGGAATAATTGCTCTGGCTGATGCATGAGAGAGTTTAGAAAGGGTGGAATTTGGACAGGTTTCTTCACACCAGCCCTGCACAGAGCTGTTTTGTCTTCCCTTGAATCTCCTTTCTGTGGTAGAATCATAGAATTGTTTTGGTTCAAAGAAATCTTGAAGATCATCAAGTCCAACCACTAACCCAGCACTGCCAGGTCACCACTAAACCAGGTCCCTCACCCCACATCTCCATGGCTTGGAAAACCCTCCAGGGGTGGGGACTCCACCACTGCCCTGGGCAGCCTGGCACAGCCCTGGGCAACCCTTCTGGGGAAGACATTCTTCCTAACATTCAACCTAAACCTCCCTCAGTGTGACTTGAGGCCATTTCCTCTTGTCCTATCAAGCAGATGGTTGCATTTGATCTTAAACATCTTTTCCAACCTAGATGATTTGGTGATTCTATGATTTGAACATTTCTGGAATATAGTTGTCTCCCCTCCAGAGGGGCCTGTACCTCCAGTTGTCCCATTCTTTGGTGTGGAAGATATCTCTGATCATCTAGGAAAATGATCCTGTCCTGGGGTCATTGAAACCTCAGATCAGAACGTGAATACTTGCTCTGAGTCCTACATGGTGAAGTAGAAGAAGAGTAGACTTCTTCAGTGAAAAAAGCTAAGGAGTGGTGCAGCAGTGGGGGAACATGAAGAGGAGGACAACATAGTGAGGATAAACCAAAACTCACTCCAACAAAAGATGAAGAATGAAAATGAGGAACTAGATTTTAAAGAGCAAAGGCTGCTGGTTGGCTTGGCTCTGTGTTTGCTCAGTGGGCTTGGTAGAGTCAGGTTAAGGGTTGGACTTGATGATCTTAAAGGCCTTTTCCAACCTAAACAGTTCTTTGTTTCTATGAAAACACATTTATCAGGATGGCTGGATGCAGATCTAGTGATTTTCCCCAAGATGCGATGTGTTTGGGTCCTAGTTCAGAAATATGTATTTTCCACTGAGAATGATCCTGCCCTTATCCCGTGGCCACCGTAGCCCTTTCTGAATTTGTTCTGTCCTGCTTACCTCCAAGTTTGGAGCAGGAGAACTGTCGTGTCAGAGCACAAAGGCCCCTCACCTGTTGCTTCCTATCCTCTACCAGCTCATGGCACATATTCCCCAAGAAGGGGAGGAAAATCAGGTTGCACGTCTGATCTTCACTCTGCTACAACCCTACCTTAGATGGATGGGCTGGGCTACAACAAGACTGTCCCATAATCCAGAGGCTAAAAGTTATTTGGTTTATCAACCTGCATATTTACAAGGCCCTTGGTATAAATACACAAGAAAAGTTGGATGACCTTAAACCCAGGAGTAACAGAAATAGAATGAAATCTAATAGGACAAAGTACTCAGAGACTAATAACAAGAATAGCAGCTTTAATCTGGGGGCTCATCCACTGGAAACAGCAAAGCTGCAGGAGAAGGAGGTGGATGCACGTGTTCTCCACAGCACCATCAGGCACTGCTGGTGTGGAAAAACAGGACACAGGGGACTCAGTGGGGTGGCAGCAGCATGGGGGAAGATCTTTCTTGGCACACTGGAGACTGTTCTTGTGCCACGTAACTGGGAAAGGTGAGTTTGGAGAGGAGCAGACAGAGGAAAAGGCTCCTGTGGTGATCAGGTGGACAGAAAGCCAACCAAATGTGAAGAGATGAGGAGAGTTTGGGCTGTTTATCCGAGCACAAAGATGTGTTGCTGTCTATAAATACATTGGGGAGGTAAAAATCACAGGGAGACAAGAGCTATTTAAGTTAAAGGACAGCGTTGGAACACAGACACATGGGTGTAAATGAGCTGGAAACAAATTTAGTCTGGAAATTAATACAAGGCTTCTAGAACTCCCATCATCTTGGATATCTTTTCTCATTGCATCCTTCTCCCTGGCATTGGCCACCATGAAACTCCTCTGCTGTTGCTGCGAGGTCATTCCCTCTGCCTGCCTCTCAGCATCTTTCCCCTGGTGATTTCTTCTTCTGTTGCATCAGTTGTGTTGCTCAATTCAGCTGTTCATCCTCTCAAAGCCCTTCCCCCCAACCCTCCTGTCACCTCCAGAGCAGCACCAGAGTAACGTCCTGTCTGGTTTTCTTCCCCAGCTTTTGAGCATCATCACCACTTGTTAAATTTTCAATGTGTCTGGGACTCAAACTTCCCAATCACCTGGGAACAGAGGGGAAAGGCCACAAACTGTGGCCCAAGATGGTCAACCATAAAGAAAAAGCTTTCTTTTTTTTCCCCACTTAGAGGACAGAGCAGCACTGGAACAGGTTCCTCAGAAAGATGAGGAAGGTGGTGGCATCTCCACCCTCAGGGCTTTCCAAGTCTTGACTGAACAGCCTCACCTAACCTGCTGTAGTGTTGGCAAACACTCTGCTTCAAGCATAGCCCGGGCTAGATGATTTCCAGACCCCTTCCAACCAATATTTCAATGTTCCTATGAAATCAAAAGGATCTGGGTGAGTTCAGCCCACGGGCCAATTCTCTTCATGTCGTCACCATCCCAAGAAAAGTAGTTGTGTTGTAACTGGGCTTTCTGAGTCAGTTAGAGCATAACCAGGGGGCTGGTTGGGAAATAGCTGGGTCATCTCTGGGCTTGTCCCGTGATTGAGCAAAAATCATGCACTTCTCAGCTTCTTGGCCATTGACACGACGTGTTATAAGAATTGTAACTGGATTTCAGCCTGGCCTGGGGACCTTGGTGAGAGTTGCCTCACAGAGCTTTGTGATCTCAAGGGTTATGATGCCCAAGATGAGCCATTAACAGGACAACAGGGGACCTAGTGATCTTACAGGAAAGCAGGAAAGGAAAAAAACAGAAGGTGGATGGAGAGAAATAGCCACTGAAAGAGTTCTGTTAGGAAAAAAATCTTTCAAGGTTAAGCTGAGAGGGATCTCAGGTCTCTTGGTCTGAGGGTCTGGGAGTAGAGCAGTAATGTTTCTACTAAACTAAACAGGCTGGGGCACTGATTTGAGCTCCAGCCTTGGTCACCCAGACTGTTTAGCTGCCAGGACATTTCCTGGCATGGTTTTGACCCTTGCCAGCAACACTGTCCCAGACAATGCTTGGGAGATGTGTCAAGGACCTTTCCCACCAGGCAGCCTGAGGGATTGGAAAGGATTTTTACGTGACCACAGGGGTTGGGTTGTGCCATTTCCCCTCAGGGCCAGAGAACAGTCCCTGGACTGTGTAGCAGAGGAGATGCAGCCTTTAATGTGGTGTCCATTAGTGGCACTTACGTTCCCTTAATCCACAGCTCAGGTAAAGATCATTTATATACTCAAATAAAACCTTTTCTACTAACATCTTGAGCTGAGCTCTTTATATTTTAGCTGTCTAACATGGGATATTGAAGACAGTATTTTTTTTTTCAGTAGTAAATTCAGAGCCTACTGAAAGCAGAGGATTTACAGCCCCAGGCAGTGGGTGTCTGAAGTCCAGAGGTGTCAGAGCAGGAGCAGAATGGAGAACCTCTCCTCTGGCTGCTCTCCTCCTTCTGCTCCTCCCTGCAAGAACTGTGCTGGGTCATAGGGGGGCATTTCTTGCCCTTATTTAACAGCACTGCAGTTGAAATCTGGGTCCATGTTGCCAGGCTCATGCAGAAGAGGAGAAAAGAGACTCACCCAAGGGCTTCACCTTCGTATGGAGAAGAGGAAAAAGCAAGAGGTGAGTCGTTGTTCAGTGGCAAGGTCAGGCTGGTTCCCTGCCCCTCTGACAGGGTTTGCAGTCTAAGCCCTACCATCCCTGCACACACTGATGTCTGGTTTATGGAGGCACCAGTATTAGACCTGCAGTTCAGTGATGCTGAACAAAGACCCTGACAGTTAAAAAAGAAGCAGTCTGACACTGTGAGGGCACTTGGCCTCCAGTAATTGAGTGTAGTGCTCCATCCCAGATCTGTCTCACCACATATGGACTTTTGCTTTTACCAGTCTTAGCCATCAAAGGATCCACACCAAGCAAAACTTACAGAAACATAGAATTGTTTAGGATGAAAAAGATCTCTAAGATCACCAAATCTAACCTTTAACCCAGCACTGCCAGGTCCTAAGATCACCAAACCTAACCTTTAACCCAGCACTGCCAGGTCACCACTAAACTATATCCCTCAGCATCACATCTACATGGCCTTTAAATCCCTCCAGGGATGGGGACTTCCCTGGGCAGCTTGTTCCAGGGCTTGAAAATCCTTTTGGAGAAGACTTTCTTCCCAAAATCCAACCTCAACCTCCTCTGGGGCAGCTTGAGGCCCTTTCCTCTTGTCCTGGCCCTTGTCCCTTGGGAGCAGAGCCCGACCCCCCCCTGGCTCCAGGCTCCTGTCAGGAGCTGTGCAGAGCCAGAAGGTCTCCCCTGAGCCTCCTTTGCTCCAGGCTCAGCACCCCCAGCTCCCTCAGCTGCTCCTCCCCACACTTGGGCTCTAGAATCTTCCTCAGTTTCATGAGTGGCTCATTCTTCTGACCTTGAGATCACCTCCTAGGGTTGTGCCCATTAGAACTGGGCAATAAAACGTGTCAGGCTCTCAGCAGTACATAAGTCTCTGGATTTTCTGCAAACAGCCTTCATTTTATACATGGAAATGGGAGGCAATTAATTGCTGACCTCCCTCTGAAATACAGACCAGGTCATGACTGTCCCAGTCAGTGCTCATGTTCTGGAACTGATCCTGCCCCTCTGCCCTCACTCCCTTTCCAGCACTAACCATCAGCACAAGGTGTCAGCACCCGTGGTTTGGGTGTGTGGCTGCATTGTTCATCCTCCACAGCAAGGACTTGAGTTGGCTAGAAAGAGAAGAGCTGCTGTAAGGAGGACAGGAGAGGGAGTAAGGAAGAGAAGACAAGGAAAATAGGAAAAGAAAGGAAGAGAAAGACCATCCCCAGAGTCCACCCTGTGATATTCAACTCCAGCCTTACCTCCCCAGCTCAAACCAGAGCAGCAGAGTTCAAGCCATGACACACGTCAGAGAGAGGTGTTGTCCTCAGCATCAGTGCTCTCACTAACTGGGGAATGATGAGTTTCACAGGCTTGCAGACGTGATCTTAGCTTGCTGTGGAAATGAACCAATGATGAGGTGCCTGCTTGTTTCCACCTTCCCCCTTGCACACACCCCCCCCCCCCCCCCCAGAGCCCCCTTCCACCCCC
>NW_008595895.1:5649-9351 GCF_000691845.1 Merops nubicus
CTGTGTTGGTGTTTATATCCCCCCCAGCCTGAAAACTCACTGCCAGCTCAGAACCAGGCCCTGTCTTTGCACAGACCAGCTGCCAGCTGCTGATACTTGCAGCTCCCACAGCCTCCCACTTCGGTTTCATGGGCTCCCAGCCCAGGTCCCACCAGTTTTCCTCTGCTGCTGGTGGATGATGGTTGTGCAGACCCAGCGCATCCAACCTACGGCCCATGGGTTGGGGTTTGGCACGTTGGAAAAGTTACTCAGCCCACCACCTAGGCTCACACTCACCTTCCCACAGCCTTGTGGTTAGAGTGGGTCATGGAGGAGAGAATCTGTCCCTCCTGCCCACCCACATAAGCAAAGCAGGAGAACCTGTATCGAGCACTTGGTGCTTTATTGCTTTGTATGATGGGTGTGTCCAGACATCTTGGGTCACTTCACAGGTGAGCTGAGCACAGAACTGAACATATATCCATCTCACATGGGTAGTTATGGCACTGCCTGAGCTTTCTCCATTCTCCATAGCACACAAAAGAAGAAAAAAAAAGCTGTAAAGAGACTTCTGCAGAGCTCCTTACAAGATGCTGCATGGAGCTACCACCTGTACCATGACAGTTCTTCTCTTCTCTTTACAGATTTCCAGGCATTCTCTGATGTGCCTGGCACATATGCCACAAATATATACACCTGTTTTAGAGGGTTACAATACTCTGCAGTGAAAACTTGATCACTAAAAACTACTAAAATGAGTTGTTAATTAGGGCTTGTGACTGCACCAGTAACGGCACAGGAAAAAACTGTTCAAAGCAGCTATGGATACAACCCCACGATCACATCTCACACCCTCAGCACCCTGAGTTATTCCCCATCCTGTCCTCAGCACCATCAGAGTCCTCCTTCCCCATGCACACGAAGATTCCCTCCCTCCCTGGGCAGCTCTGGCCAGTTCAGCCCGTTGCTGCTCCAGCTCTCCCTGCTCCTGATGTCCTGATTCTGCACAGCCAAGAGTGTCTGAGTGGAGACCTGTGAGGCTCAGAGCAGGGCACCGTGGGCTGCTTTATGGCAAGGAGGAAAAGCTATGACAGGATTTCTTCCCCAGAGAGGGAAAATGAACAAACCATTTTAGAAATTATATTTTTTTAAAAAAATGGCTAAGTTGTCCCACTATATTTGCAAGATTAACCACAGGCAGCAGAACCAAGCGTGTACCACCCAGCTATGCTGAGCAAGCTGCTCCCCACTTTTTTGGGATGTTTAATCCAGATTTTGGTGATGCAGACTCCCAAGTGGCAGGAGTCTTGCGTGGTGGGACTGCCAGCTTTCCTTTGGGAAACATGGGAATGAGAGTCCATCAGACCTCTGCCCCCTCAAGGCAACGCCTGCCCTTACTCTACCGATGTCAACCAAGGACAAAACCTCAGCCCCGTCGTGGCCAGGGCACAAGACGTCACGTCTCGCTGAGTGCACTCGGGCAGTTGTCCTCAGGAGGAGTCAGCCTGGTCTCACCACCACCAACAAAGCTGCCCTAAAAAATCTGGGGCCACGTACGTGACGACCTCGCCGTGCTGGCCCCTTCCTTTCTGCCACACCGGGCACGTTTGCGCAAAGCCGGGGCAGCAGTAGGGTGGGAAGCTAACAATTATTATTTTTTTTAATTAATTCTTGGCAGAGGGAAGCCCCTGTTAATCACAGCTCCCTGCTTCAGCCTTGTTTACTTGCTGCAAGTTCAGAAAGCACAGGGAGAAGGAGCCAGCACTTCTCACCCAGCTCCTGCAGACGGGCTCAGCAGCAGCTGATATCTCTGACCTGGAATTCAATGGCTGAAGGACAACAAGGCTACAAAGTCCTGTCTGCATCCTTAAAATCCTACTGGTGGATCAGGCAGGGCTGAGTCAAGAGCCAAAGGGGAAACTGCAGTCAACACTCTGCAAAACCTACAAGAGAGCGTTTCTTCTAAACAGAGGCCAACGGAGAGAAAAAGAGAGCCTGGAGGCACAGCACGGCCGCCCAGTGTCACGGGGAAGTTCAAGGGTAGAGCCTGGAGCAGGAGTAAAGGCTTGCAAGTCCTAGCCCAGCACTTTATCCATTAGCCAAGGTTGCCTGGCTGGGGTTGCAGCTGGGTGGGTGGAAGCAGCGGTTGCATCACCAGCCTGGCGGAGCAGCAGGCTCGGCGCCGTCCTCCAGATGCCAAATCACCCTCTCGTCCTCCTCCTTCCCCCAAACTTCCCCTGCAGTCTGTGTTACTCAGAAGAGCTTGTCCCAGTCCGTCCCTCCTGGTGCCACAAAGCGTTACTGAGCTTTGCACAAGAGCTGCTCAGTGCAGCCCGAGGTTCCCCGTATTTCATGTTCTACCTGTGTCCTCTAAAGCACTTCAGGAGGATTTTGAGATCCCAGCGCTGCAACATTTAAATAAACTATGTTTTGTTGTGCAGGGATGATTCACAACTGGCCATTAGGCACCATGGAAAATGAAAAGGAGAATGCTTTTCAACCCAGAGTTCCCTTTTTTGCCAACGTCAAAACTTGACCTGGGAAACTGTCAGTTTTGACACTTTCTTATTTGCAGACAAAAAAAGAACCAAATATTTTGAGCTTGTTCCAGCAGGATGCATTGGTTGCTGTTTACCAGCTTTCAAACTGTGCCTATCAAATTCAGAAAGGTCACAGCCGGGATGAAGCAGCTCAGTTTTTTTTAAAAAAAACAGGGAATTTTTATGGCAATTTGCAGGAAACTTTGGGTGTAAAATAATTTTGCGTTTGTTTTCGTGTTCTTCCACTCCAGGACAAAACCAGATTTCAGAATCATGACATTTCCTACCAAATAAAACCAAGCAGTTCCCACACAACCATCCTGTTCAGGACAGACAAGGAAGGGTTTGTTGAGTCATTGGCAGGAACAAGAGCTGTCAAAAAAGAACTCGAGCCAGAAGAAGGTTTGAAGAAGCTTTCAACTCCAGTCCCAGAGGTCAGGTCAGACCTGAATCGCTCTGTGTGAGCTGCATTAAAAGCATCCCAAAGCTAAATCAAGAACCTCACCATTACCCCACAAGAGCTTTGCCATAAAAGATACCTTCCCTGCTATCTGCTTTGGGTTGGTCCTTCCTGTAGATCTTCTTACAGCAGTGGAAAGGGGTTGAGGTTGCCCCCAGCACCCTCTTAGCCTTTCCAACCCTGCTTTGTTTTCTTTGGCCGTAGTGTTTTGAAGCTTCATGGTGGAGAAACAAGACAGGGAGACATCTCTCCTCCCTCCACCCATCTTCGTCACCCCTGTTTGTTATGTGACCTGGCTGCAAACCTCCACAGCTGCCTTGGTGGCCAAGTGTCATACTCGAGTCAAGTGAAGATCGTGCTGATTCACAGAATCTTTGAATCATAGAATGGTTTGGGTTAGAAAGGATCCTAAAGGTCATCCAGTCCAACCCCCTGCAGGGACAGGGACATCCCCAACTAGAGCAGGGTGCTCAGAGCCCCGGCCAACCTCCCCTGGGATGGTGCCAGGGATGGGGCAGTGACCACCTCTCTGGGCAGCCTGGGCCAGGGGCTCACCACCCTCAGCAGCCAAAATTTCTTCTTTCTCTTTACTCTAAATGTCCCTCTTCTAGTTTCAAACCATCTCCTTTGTCCCGTCCCAACAGGCCCTGCTAAATTTTTCTGATAGAACCCTTCAGGTACTGGAAGGCCACCAGAAGGTCTCCCTGGAGCTTTCTCCTCTCA
>NW_008595895.1:9574-12770 GCF_000691845.1 Merops nubicus
CGAGGCCACTCCACTCTGCAGCCACTTGCTGCCCCCAGCACCTCTGCAGAGACAGATATCACAGCTAGCTTTGGCAGTCTTTACTGAGGCATGAGTTCAACCCATGCTCTCCAACACAGCCCCAAGATCTCCTTGTTGGAGAAATAACTATTAGCACCTCTTGAAAACAAGACAAGTAATTAAAATTGAAAAAGAAAGATACAGGCTGTGGAAATTGTGGGTCTGGGCTTGCATGATATGCTAAAGCCTGAAAAAGAAGGTAATTCTGTGCTAACTAATCTCAAATTTAGGAGCACTGAGAGAACTAGATATTTAACTTTTTATCCTGCCCTTGAAACCTAAGCAGGAAGAATCAAAAAGTGGTTTTCACCCCCATGCCTGGTTGACCAGCCTGTAGGAACCAGCAAAGGTAAGAACTCCACGTTCAGCTGGTCTAGACCAGCTCTAAGCACTTATTCCAGACAGCACTGGATGAGAAAGGTGGTTGGTACCTGTCCCTCTGTGGCATATCAGCCTTGGCTGTCCTTTGGGAGATGTGCCATGGACACCATCCCCTCAGTGCCAGGGAACAACCTTCCATTTCTATGGAAAAAGAAAAATTTTTCTATTTTTACTCAGAGAGAACTCACCAGATCCTGACCCAGGTCACAAATCCCTGAGTTCTGGAGTAATGTCAAACACTCACCATGAGCAGGCGTGGCCCTGGCCTCAGCTCCCTCTCTGCTTTGCTTCTGTTTTCTTGAGCCTAGCCTGCCTGAGTTTCTCCAGTAGCTCAATCATATTTATTAGGAATTTATAGTCCTCTGTAGGGTTTTTATATTTAGCTGCCTACACTGGAAAACCACATTTTTATAGATGTTGGATACCACACCTTTCTCTGTGGCTCCTCAAGGCTGCTTTTTTCCCCGTTTTTTGTGTGATTTCTATTGAATTCCTGTAGTTTAGCCCCATTTTGCCATTCCTGTCCACCAATACTATAAATTCCTTATCAATCAAGCCAACACCAGGTCGTGTTCCAATGGCTGCAGTTCATCTGGGATTGGATCATCTTTGGCTATCACAGTCGCTTGGCTCCAGGACAGCCACGGAGAAGCAGGAAAAAAGAACAACTTCACAGCATCTGCACAAAGGCCAAATGTGCTGCTTGCTTTTGTACAGGCAGAGATGTGACGTGTCTCATCACTGTCCTTAAAGTAGAAGCTCATGAGGCTTGGTCTGCTGTGAGGCCAATGGGATGAGGTTCAACAAGGCCAAGTGCTGAGTCTTGTACCTGGGTCACCACAACCCCCTGCAGTGCTCCAGGCTGGGGGAACAGCAGATGGAAAGTGCCTGGCAGAAACAGACTTAGGGGTTGTTGGTGGACAGACAGCTGAAGATCAGCCACTGTGTGCCCATTTGGCCAAGAAGGCCACCAACATCCTGGCTTGGGCCAGCACTGGTGTGGCCAGCAGGAGCAGGGCAGGGATCATCCTTCGATACTGGGCACCAGGGAGGACATATGTTGAATCCTGGCATCAATTTTGGACCCCTCCCCACAACAAAGACCTTGAGGGGCTGGAGCGTGGCCAGAGAAGGGCAACGGAGCTGCTGGGGGAGGGTCTAGAGCCCAAGTGTGGGGAGGAGCAGCTGAGGGAGCTGGGGGTGCTGAGCCTGGAGCAAAGGAGGCTCAGGGGAGACCTTCTGGCTCTGCACAGCTCCTGACAGGAGCCTGGAGCCAGGGGGGGGTCGGGCTCTGCTCCCAAGGGACAAGGGGACAGGAAAAGAGGAAAGGACCTCCAGTTGCCCCAGGGGAGGTTGAGGTTGTCCCTGAGGAACAATTTCTTCCCCATAAAGGTTGTCAAGCCCTGGACCCAGCCGCTGGTGGTGCCCTCATCCCTGGAGGGGTTTCAAGGCTGTGTAGATGTGATGCTGAGGGATATGGTTTAGTGGTGACCTGGCAGTGCTGCTCTCTGGCAGAGATCAGGGCTCTTCCTGAATTCATCAGTCCAAAACAAGAGCAAACCACTGCTGGTCAATGATTATCTCCATTATACAGTTATTTAAAGCCTGATTCCCCATGAGCAAACAGAGGTAAGAGAGGCCAAGACCTTAGTGACCTTGCTGTTTGCCTTGCAGCAGGTAATTGGGAAGGCAAAACAAACCCCGAGTCTCTGCACCAAGGGCACCACCGCTGTAAATCTGAGAGAAAAATCCCATTGGGCTGTCATTTGCTTAAGGACTCACAACAAATAAAACTGAATGGCAGTGACCTTGTTCTGAACAGAAGCTCAGTCCATTTAGACCCTTTAAAGTAATTAAATTGGTTAATATCATTCACCATGGAGGGAAGAGAAAGACTACCTCAAAACTGTGAAGAAGCTCTCCACTGTAAACCCCAATATTATATGCAACTTATTTTCTCAGAGAAGGGGTTAGAAACGTCAATGTAAGGTCCACTTCAAGCCAGAAACATGAGAGATTTTATCTCCCTCTGCATGTCTACCTGTTCTGGAGATCCTTCAAAGACCACAAAACAACAGCAGAACTGAAAACTTTTCTGGGATGTCTTTTTTTTTGCTGGTTCCTCCCATAGAGATTTTTCCATTTGAATGGTTTGATGGTTTGAAAGGTGCCACAGACTTCCCCCACATCATGTGTGGTGGTGACGGGGAGAAAATGTGGTGGGGAGTCCAGGCTAGAGAAGTTGTACAAGAGGCAGAAGTCCACATCTTCCACCAGCATTAGGCTTTAACACTTCCTTGATATGGATAAGATGACAGCAAAGCTAAAACCAGAACCACAAAACTGGAGGGACCAGGGGCTGGCAGAGTGAGAGAAGACCAGAGCTGCCTAGACACAAGGTATGTTAAGATTTAATCCAGAAAACTGGAAGAAAGCTGGTTTTGTGCAGTCCCACCACTCTACCTCTGTGAGGTCATTTTTACTGTTGTTAGTTATTCATATACACAAAATTTCTTCCAAGATAAGGAGCTGCCAGAGTGGATATTAGAAATTTAGGTGGTTCCAGGATGGAGCTTGGTACTTTGGTGACTGAGACTCTATGGCTACATAGAGACATGGTTGTTCTGACCGTGGAATAATTAAGGTTGGAAGGGGTTTCTGGTATTTCTGGAGGTCTCTGGTCACAACCCCAACTCAAAGTTGGTCTAGCTTTGAATTTTTGATTCAAATTCAAAATCAGTTCAAAGACTGGCTT
>NW_008595896.1:0-7512 GCF_000691845.1 Merops nubicus
GCCACCACCCCCCCCAGACCAGTACAAAATATTATTTGTCTGAAGAATAATTCAATGTCAATAAATTATTAATTGGTGGACTATGTTGTTAAATAAACAGGATCACTATATATATATTAATATTTTGCGTAAATACAAACACTGCAGGAAAGAAGCATTAATTAACAATAAGAATATTAGTTTGGTACTGAAAGTAGAAGTGTTATTATTAGGCTTTTATACTAAATGTCATCTGTACACAAGAGCAAAGGGGCATTATCTTTGGAGATACTCCTTGTCAATTTATCAGATTCTTGCTTAATAGAGAACTAAATGAGAATGCATGTCAGTTAGCTAGATCTGCACTATGTGTTGAGTACTGCATCCAGCTCTGGAGTCCTTACCATAGGAAAGACATGGACCTGTTGGAGCAGGGCCCCAAAAATGAACAGAAAGCTGGAGCACCTTTCCTATGAGGAAAGACTGAGAGTTGGGGTTGTTCAGCCTAGAGAAGAGAAGGCTCTGAGAAGAGCAGAATATTGGATTATTGTGGCCTTTCAATACTTAAAAGAGGAGGACGGGTAATGGTTTTAAGTTAAAAGAAGGTAGATTCAGACTAGGTATAAGGAAAAAAAATCTTCTCTGTGACAGTGGAGAGACACTGGAAGAGATTGTCCAGAGAAGTGGTAGATGCTCCACCACCGGAAACATTCAAGCTTAGGTTGGACAGGGCTTTGTACAACCCAATCTAGTTGAAAATGTGCTTGCTCATTGCAGGGGCAGTGGTGTGGGGCGCTGTTGTTGGACTAGCTGACCTTTAAAGTTCCCTTCCAACCCAAACTATTCTGTGATTTTATGATTCTGTGACACAGATCTTAGTGCTTTACTCTTTAACTAAATTTAACCAGAACACATCTAAAGAAAAGAGTAAGATTTTAATTTGTTTTAAAAATGTTTTATACAAAAGGAAGGTGAGAAACACACAAGGAAATGCTAGTCAAAAGATAAAGTGTAACAAAACTATGACTGCCTATATGAAGTGGAGAAAACATGGGCAGCAGCAGCTCTCTGGGCCTTGGTCTTACTGCTGCTGTACTGTCAGCTAGATGATGTAATCACATGCAAACCATAGTTGCTGAATTAGAGCCGCTACACTTGGACAATGGTACACAAACATCCTTACCTTCATGATATGGAGGATTTCTGACAGGTGGAACAAATGTGACACAGGCAGAAATTTTCCTATTAAATAGCAAGAGTTTTTGAAAGCATACACAAGTAGAGACATTTTAAAAGTTGGAAACAAGCACATCTTCTAGCCTTGAGGTAAAGCCTTACCCCTTTCATCCTCCACCACATTCAATTGTCTGTTATAAACAGGCAGTTTTCAACTTTGCCACAAAATGAAACTGCTTTAGTAAATGTAAAAGCTGTTTCTCTCAGGCTATTTCTCATAAGCAACAGAATTGTCATGAACCATAATTAAAGCAAATGAAATGTTTATGTTTAACTTGGAAACCTTACACAGTAACAACTATATTATGCAAAAAAAAAACCTCCTAAAATGTTCTTAGTATGGAAAAAATGGCTGGAAATATTAACTAGAAACAGAAATAACTTCACCAATTATACTGTAAAGAGGAAGAATAGCTATGTCTTAAATCAATAGCTTCACAGAGGGCAGAAGACAACTCAAAATTCTGAAATTAAAAAAAAAATTTGCTCAGATTAGCTTAAATGTATAAAATTGAGACAAGAGAAATTAACTTATAACTAATACTGATGGGGAAGAAAATAATGAAATATTTGTACCTGGCTTTCATTTCTATTTTCACTCTGTGACAAGTCTAATATATTAAATATATTTGGAAAATAAAGGTATTATTGACATTTTTATATTAAAAAATGAATATTTGATTATTGTAGCACAATAACCACTAGTACAGAAGTTGCTAGTGCAATTATATTATAAAATCTATTATGTATAAAGTATAATCTTGTTCTGTTTAATGCAAACAAATTAAAATTTGGGATATTTAACTGAGTTTACAGATGTTGAATTTTTTTTATTGTTTTATGATAAATATATA
Organism: Merops nubicus; assembly: GCF_000691845.1. Lineage (NCBI taxonomy): Eukaryota > Metazoa > Chordata > Aves > Coraciiformes > Meropidae > Merops > Merops nubicus. The sequence continues at coordinate 2,070 of NW_008595896.1, forward strand.
CAAGAGGTTACTATTCAGATATCTCATCTAAATTGTGTCCATCAATTATTCAGTTGAACCTTTTCCTGGTTGCAAGAGATGAGTGGGTTTTGATAGAATAGTAAAGTAAAAGAGTTTAGCCAGCATTTCAAATGCATCTACAGCTCAAAATTCTCTGAAATATAGGTGAATTTAGGTAATATCATTCTGTGATTAAAAATAGGATAATCTCAAGCTGGTAGAGACCTAAAAAGGATCGAGTCTATCTCTCTGCTCCTCAAGTTTTATGTTTTAGTACTACCTAAAACTAAACAATATGACTAAGAGCTTTGCCCAGATGATCCTTGATCTCGTTGGCCCTAAAACCAAGCCTTACAAGTGGCTGGCCACCAGCTCAATGTAACCCCATCAAAATATGTATTTTAACTTCTGAGTTTAAGGTAATAGGGTAAAAATATAAAATAAAAATAAAATGTTTGGCTCTTAATAACATTACCATTAATTCTATATTGTCTTGTATGGTTGAATTTAAGAAGTTGTTTTAGCCATGTTAGCATAAGCTCTTAGTGAGACCCAAAGAATTCTTAATCCTTCCTTACCTTTTTATTTTTTTTTTTATTTTTTTTTTTTATTTGGTCCATTTAGAATAGCTAAGCATTAAGTGAACTTCTATGCGTACTTAGAACACATTAAATTTCCACAGGTCATAATGTCATCATCTTTTGACTGTGCCCGACTCCGAAAAAAAAAATAATACTTCATATTCTCTCTCCCTAGGTTAAGAAAACTGTCCTTTATCATAAATTATGATATCGTATAAATATCCAGACTGGTCAATGGAAAGAACACATGCTGTCTTTGGGTAAAGGGGCATTGAACTGTATTGATTGACACAAAATATTTCCATAGACAACACTCAGCACTGTAACATCATGCAATAGAAATGTTTTATTAAAATCAACCTGAGCCAAGCCTGGAAACCAGAAAATACCACAACGTGCTAGAATCTTAGTAACTGCACCATGAGAATAAACAGAAGTTCTGGGTTTCCATTACTATCTTTCAATATAGCATGGAAAGGATGAGAGAAGGGAAGGAAACCTCCAACCAGCTTTTCATGGTTATCTTCACCAATTACAAACATACTCAGTTTATGAACTTATAATAAAGAACCATATGTAAACATATTCTCTCCAGAGCTGTCCCTACTATCAAACTGAAAAAAATTCATTGTTTTATACTGCTAGGAATATCTGTATAGATAGCAGCTGAAAGAATGAGATTCTTTCATTCCTGTGATATTTCTGTACAGCCAAAAGAATGAGTTTATACCCCTTTTTATGATCTGAGTGAGCTCCATAATACCTCAGTCAAAGAATTCAAATTTTATGGCATTCAAGAAACACTTTTTTGAAACAAAGTGTCTAGGGCACACTGATTTTACAGCTTTCTGGTGAACTTTATGGACATAAATACAAACACACTACATTTAATAGCTTTAAAACTGTTGTGGAATACTAACATGTTTACCTTTTACTTATGGTTCCATAGCAGACGGTTTTGCTTTTTTGTATGTTTATATTTGGGCTTATTGAATGCTGCATCAACTTTTCTACATAACACTGTCTACAAGTAGATGTTGCAGGATACTAGTGAAGCCCTTTTTATATAACAGCCTCAGTCAGTCACATACCAAAGGATTACAGTCACTGCAGCAGTGCCAGCTCATCTGGGTGCCATAGAAAGGTGGTAACAGCCAACATGGCAACATCCATGGCTTCAATAGCCTGTGGTTTCAGTGGAAAATGTATAAAAACCTCAGAACCTAACAAGCTCCAACTTCTGGAGCAATTCTGAAGGAAAAAAACAAACAAACAAACAAACAAAAAAAAAAAAAAACACACCACAAAAACAAACGAGGCAAGAATAATGTCTCAGTGAAGAACAAAAATAATATGGAGTAAGAAATTCCTATAGATCTTCTCCTTGAAGTATAAAAATGAAGGAAAAAAAATCTAAAATGGTCTCAAATGGTTCAGGAATCTAAAACTGTTAGTAACTCACAGAAGTCAAGTCCCTTGTTCTAAATTATGGGAACCATTGAACCCTAAAAAGAAATCCTACTGTATATGAGAATTTATAATCTCTCCACTGTTAAATTTATAATAAAGGAAGATTAACTAAGTGTTCTTATCATATTAACATGAAAACACACTGAAATAGACAGTTTGCTTAATTTTCATCCTGAGTCAGGCATTTACAATGCACAAAGTATCTAGTATGATAAGATATTACAGGGTTTGCATGAAACTTTATATGTACATTCACAAGAAAAAATAAAGAGAAGTGTGCATCAAAATCAGATTAGTTAAATGAAGGAAAAGAGCACTGTATTCTGATGTGGAAAAAAAAAAAAAGGAAGACACTCCAGTCAGCTATTAATATCAACTATTTAACTTCAGAAATAGAAAAATAAAAATTAGGAAAAGAATTCATACATATGGTGCCATAAGACAGAAAATGCAAGAAACATCTAATTTCAAAATGTAGCAAAATATATTCACTTGCAATGATAAGAGGAATTTCTCATTTGACATGGCTAAGGTGTTGAATTACATAATGTTGCTTTCTTTTAAAACTGCTTATCATTTCATATTCTATAAAATATGGGTTTAATCCTTAAAACATATTGTAGGGTATAATAGTTCACAACTGTAGGAGCTGGACTTCTTCTAAAGGAGCCAATGAGTCAAACCTTGTGTGTTGAAATAAGCCCTGGAATAGACGACTGCTCGACTAGGTGCAGATTGCAATGCCCAGGATGTGCAGCCCTGTCCCCCTGCACAGGCTGGTGCCCACCTGGCACAGGTTAGGAGGTCAGCTGCTGCTTTCCCTGTCTCCTTGCAGAGGTTGGTGCCTCCTCAGTACAGATAAGGGGGCTTGGCCTGCACACCTCACCAGAAAGGTCAACAAGTGGGAATTCAATACAGGGTGTCTGCCACCTCTGACTTAACTGGAGGAAAGGATTAGTGATCCTTTTTCCCTGGCACACATGCAAGGAAAGGTGTAACCACCCTCTTGTGCCTTTCGTGTAAATTAGTTACCACCCTCTGTGCTATCCATGTAAATTAGGGGACACTCAACACCACGAGGTGATAAAAGGACAGTAATATATTGATTTTGTGGCATGTCCACCAGCATCAAAAGAACCAGACCTGAGAGATGTTGCTGGACCCAGGAGTGGTGAAACTTTTTCTCTCTCTTCTTCAATACTTGCAGCTCCTATCCCCAGTTGAACAGACTAACAATGGAAAACATCTCCCTCTCTCTCCCTTTCTCTCCCCTTTTCCTCTCCCCATTTTTCTATTTTCCTAGTAAGCAATGTAAGGCATGAAACTCACACACATAGCAATAGGTGCTTTTGTTAAGCAAAAAGCCTAGCTATAGTACAGAAGCTTTGTTTACCATATTAGTTGTTGAACTTGATTACAACTAGATATTGATACTTACAATTTTGTTAGTAGTTTAGCCCAGCTATAAAATAAATGACTTTTTTTACCCACAAATCAGTGTTATGTATTCCTATTTCCAACCCAGGGAAACAGCAAATCTCAGTGTAATGGTTTGAAAAACAAACCCGTGAGAGACTCCAAGTCAGAAATACAATTTAATGAGAAAAAAAAAAAAAAAGCAATAATACAAAGGAAAACCACAAACAGAGTCAGAATACAACCTGATACTCTGTAGTTAGGGTGGTGGTAGCAGTCCAGATGAAACAGTGGTCTCATAGAAAAGATCTGGTAGCTCTTGTCCTCTGGAAATCCAGTGGGTAAGGCCCCCTGTGCTGTACTGAACCCCAGTTTATATCCAGGTGGGAGCACTTGGCTCCCACCCCTGGGTGGAGCATCTCACAATGGGTTGATATCAGTCTATGAGTCATGCAGTGGGTCCTTGATGGTCCATTAAACAGAAATAGCTCCTGGGGGGAGTTCTGTATGAGTCATGGGGCGAGGCATGGATGGGCCCATTAACAGGGAGGACTCCTCCTGCTGAGTGGTAAAGTCGTTAACATCTCCCCTGACCTTGAACCTCTTTCCTTATCTGTTATAGCCTGGGGTGTGAGGTCTGTCCTGGCCAGCTGCTACCCATGATTTTCTTAACAGCCCATGAGCACTGACATAGAGAGTATAGAATACACAGTTTTGGTTCTACCCACATAAGGATAAACTGGTCCCAGCCCCTGTAACCATGACACTCAGTCACATCTCCCCCTTCTTCTGCTGACCACTTGCCCAATATAGAATGATATTATCATTAACAAGCAGACCAGCAAACAGACTCCTCCCTCTGCTACCACATCACGCACCAGGGATCCAAAGTGTCAGACAACCAGAGTGAGGAACAAGTCAATGCACTCACCCACCACAGTGGACATGAAGAAGGGAACGAGCCAGGCCAAGAGCCAAGCTGTGGGCAATGGTAGCAGCCAGGCCATGAGCCCAGTTATACAGTAGGGACTCAGAGACAGCTTCATGTTCTGGCCGAAACATCCTGGAAACTGCACTTGCCATGAAGTCTAAGAGCCCTTCCTACAGCCAGAATTCCTACACAGCTCAAGAACTGCATAGACAAACCACCCACTACAAGTGGAGTCAGATTTTATAGAGGCAGCTTCTTCCTCTGCCTCCAAGTTAATGCTGAAGGCAGGGGCACCTGGTGGTGATCTCCTAATCAGTTCCCACCCAAGGCTGGCCAGACCCTGGGTGAAAGCCACTCAGGAGGCTTTTTCCTGCCTGGTGGTGGAGATCATCCATATATCAACCCTCACTCAGGGCTGGGGATTTGACCCCAGCACTTCACCTTCACATTTTGTTGGGATGTGACAAAAACTATAGTTTTATTACTATATGATTTATTGTTGTAAGACATCATATAGTAATAAAAAATGGCCTGTAAAACACTGGATAAAGAAATCTAACTTTTTTTTTTTTCTATTCAGTGATTACAGTATTTTGTTCTTTTTTAAAAAGTCTGAATTTCATTCAATCACATCAAGAATTTCATTCAGTCACATCTAGAATTTCAAGAAAAGTATTTTTAACTATCTTCAATGAGTAAATTATGTACTGTATTTTTTATCTTGTAACAAAATGCAACTATACCTGGTTTTATCCTTTTTTATCACCTCTGTTCTTAAAGGGTGAACAGGTCTACTCAGGATACATTGCTGTGTAAAATTCATTCCTTAAAACAGCATTTTTAGCTTTGTTAAAGTCAGCCATCACAATAGGTAGTTCCCGTTAAGCGCAAGACATTTTAAAATATTCAGCAGAAGAAATTTACCACTAGACATTTTTAGGGAAAGGGAAAAGGAGTGATTCACTCCACTAGAATATGAGGAGTTATGAAAGAGAACAGTGATAGGTTTCTTTAAGTTTGAAACTGTGGTGGTTTAAACCACTTT
>NW_008595897.1:0-7389 GCF_000691845.1 Merops nubicus
TTGCTAGTGCTATAAATAATATATATATATTATATAAATATATATAAAATATCTACTGACTAAAAGGAAAAACCTTTCAAGTTCTGAGTAAAACACTATCATCAGAGGCAGTTCTTTTCATCTGATCTTTTTCTTCAGTTCTTCTTGTGTTGTGTTCTTGTAAAGGTGGCTGTCAATGTATAGGGTAAGTTTGGGGTTTGGTTGGCTTTTGTTATGAAGTTTCTGATCGCAGCTGATCCACTGTATCTCACTCAACAGTGCAAGACCTAAGTGCTGTTTTATTGAATCTTGTGAAGGTCTCCTCAGTCAAGCTTTGCTTCCATGGCAGACCAAGACTCTTTTTTTTCCCTATCACTGGCAGAAATGCAGACACTCATGAGACATGTTAGAGCCTGAGATGCCCACAGGGAAAAACATCTGTTCCTTGGGTTTCTTGCTATTTCTGTTGCTTACATATAGAATAAATGTATTTACATGCTGTAAGCCCTTCATTGTGGACAGTGTCCTAATGTCGTGTATTGCTATCTGCAATAGTTTATTTTTGGTCCTCCTTTTCTTCTTGTTTTGGGGAGGGTTGGGATAGGGGTATGGGGAAGGAAGGGATGGGGTGGTGGGAGGGCCTTAGACCATTGTGTGCTCTAGCCAAGTAGTTACCACAGCTCTGAGGTTAATTTTAAACAAGAAGAGACTGTTGAGGTTGTTTGAATTTTTTTATTCTTGTGTCCAGGGCACTTTGTAAACTATCTTATTGAGCGCTGAGAAGTCTTTTCAGGTATTCGTCTGGCCATAAAAATATAAAAATGTTTGTAGGCTGGCTTGCTTAGTATCAGGCAGTGCAAACAGGCAAGTGGTTTGTGAATGGAAAAGAAACCTTTGGCCCTTCTCCCACAGGGACTCCAATGAGGTATTGACTTTGGGGTCACCACCACAATCCATTCCTAGCTTGTGTGTGAAACCTTGAGTTCATAAAAATGAGCTGCGATGCAGAGTTTTAAATGCTGAAGCATGTCTCTCAGACATCCTCTGAAACAGGAATTTAACAGGAATGCAAAGAGAGAGAGAGTGTGTGTGTGTGTATATATATATACACACACACACATAGAGACAGAGGAGGAAAAAAAGGACCCCTACTGCTGAAAGCTTTTAGCTCTGATGTTAGTTGTGGGCATCCTTTTATGACCAACTTTTGCTTGGGAAGGTGAAATGCTGTATCATCACTGCAAGGTCAAATAGGCAGTACATCAAGAGCCAACAGAGTGAAAACTGGCAAGGAACTAGAGTTGGACTTGAACCAAAGCCACAGAAATGAGCCCTCAAGTTTAGCAGGTCAAACTCCTCACTTGAAACAGGTGCATTTAGGGTATTTACTTGTCCTTTAAATGTGATTCCTGCTCCCTGAAATATGAAAAAACCCTGTATCTGAAAGTCCTTTGATAAACTGTCTGTACACAAAAAAAAAAAAGCAATGATAATCCAGAGTACCCACAAACTTTTATCACCAAATAGGTATTCCACATTTTCTTTGATGCTGGTTAAATGTATTTAGTAGTGGTTCAGTCTCCTTGACTGCTTGCAAAGAGATTAACTGTTACATATGCTGAACCCTGGACCTGCCCTTTTCTCCAAAAGCATCCTATGCTATGGCATGCAAATAACTTCTGGATGCCTGTGAAAAAGGGGGATGTCACCAGGCAAGGTCCTCCTGCAGCGGTGAGGTGGGTCTCCAAGTACTGGCACTCTGGTCTCCAGCTGCCAGCTTGCAGCTGTTGGGACAATAGCCCCTAGATGGAAAAAGCTTGCACAGACTCAAGAGCTTCTTTGGCTGCTGCCAGCTGGCTTTGGCTATGGCTTGTTGATAAATTTGGGGAGCTTAAACAATACAAATAAAAAGTAAAACCAGTCTGGAAAATAAACAAAATTAGGAAGGAGGAGAAGCAAACCACTCTTCTCCCATAGATCTTGTGAGGCACCTTGCAAAAAAACAAGCCCCAAGCTGTGAGCCAAAAACCTGCTGTGAATCAGGGTAGGTAACATGGGTGAGGCAGAGAAGCTATGGCATTAGTGTTTTGGCACAGCTGTGCAGTAGACATTTTTGCTAACATGTGTTCTGGCTGTTAATCTTAAAGAGTGGGGGGAAAAAAAAAGTTAAGATGGTACCTTTGGTACCTTTCCAAAGCAAAGAAGGAAGCCCACAGGAAATGAAATGTCTGTGTGACCCAGGCCAAGGGGGTGTATTGTGTTTCTCCCTCCTCTTCCCATGTCTCAGCTCTACCAGCATTTGTGGGATTCATTTTTCTTTGCTATTCAGATCTGGAGAACTATTTTGGTTTTGATTTCCCTATTGCTGTATCTTCTATGCAATTCCTTTTCTAAAGACTGACTTACTACCAGAGAAGTGCTAGCCATTGCATTATTTGTATTGCTGTACAGTGGAGGTGTGGTTTACTAGTTCTGAGTGTGCCTCTTACCCCCCTCCCTTTTTCTTCTTCCCTCTGTTTGTAAATGCCTGCATTTATTCTGTCAGCCTGACATGTACAAAGTGTAAGAAAGAATTTTTAAACAGGTAATAAATTATATTTATAAGCAACTGGAAAAAAAAAAATACACCACTACTTTGTGTTTAATTGTTTAGTTCCTGGAAGTTTAGAAGGAAAGAGTCATCTTTTATTTTGTTTCTTAAAAAAAAAAAAAAGGTATCTGCTTAAAAGAAAAGTTTCTGCACCTAAGAACTCCTTGTGATGTTGTCTCCCTCATAAGGCACCATTCATGACATCCACATGCCCATGCTGGTTGTTTCATTGCACCTCATAAATCCTCGTGCCTCCCTATGGGGCTTTGCCCCAGCAGCAATGGGAGGATTTGCCCTGGATGGTTTTCCTGGGGTTTGCATTTAGTGGCTGCAGTCAAAGGTGGTGGGGTAAAGCAACAGGCAAGAAAACACATCCTCAGTGCTGAACCCAGCTCCCTACCCTGCATACAGCTGTTTTGGGAGCGTGGAGCAGCCCACTGGGATTGTTGCAGCTGCCTGGGAGGCAAACTAAATGCCACTTAAGCAAGGTCATTTTGTCCAGCAATACCTGTGGATGTCTGATTTAGCCAGGTGCCTACAAGGCCCACACACTAAAGTTCACCCTTCTTGCACCCACACCCCACTGTCAGAGGTGGTGATTGGTTCTCACAAGCCCAGGTAGACTTGTTGTGCTCGGAATTAAATTTCGGGGGGTGCAACAGGCAATTCTCCAGTGCTGTGGCACAGCTGCTTCTCCCAGGTGGGGACTGGCGTGGCAGTGGGGAAACAGTCATCTCTTACAGCCTCCTTAGCGGGTCAGACCTGCACTCAGGAGCTCATCCTGCCCATGATGGAGGCACTGTGAGGGGCTGTGCACTACCACCCCATCCCATCCCCTGGGGGTGCAGGGCTTCGTGCTGGCCCCTGGGCGCTGCTGCTGTGCTATGCTGAGGCACGCCCAAAAGCTGAGGATGTGGTGACAAGTGCATCTGCCAGCCCTGCGAGACCCTGGCAGTCCAGCTGGAAAAGGGCAGACCTTGAAAAACCCATCCCCAAGCTGTATGCCTGGATGCAAGCTTTTCCCAAGGTGTAAGGTAGCTTTATTTTACTTCCCTTATGTCCCCAGGAGACAACTGCTCAGGCTCTTCCCCCTGAGCACAGGACACCACCAGTTCTTTAATGCTCCTCAGTGAAACATAGCACTGACACAAGGCTCCTCCGTTTCCCTGGCTTCTCTGCCGACACCAGGATGTGGGCAATCTCTACCTGCTGGCGCCTGCAATTCATTTGCACTTCGCAGGCAGGCAGTCTTTGCAGGAGGGTGGGCACAGGCTGTCCCGCAGCACCCCCTCGTGTGGCTGTCCCTTGCAGCTGCTGGGGATGGGGCTGGGCACTGGCTGTTTACCCAGCCAAGACTTGGCGCCCCGAGTCTGGGTGAAACACTGGGCACTGCTGACGTACCTCGAGCCCGGCACGGAGCTACGGCCAAGCACCAGGGGCAGCTTGACTCCATCCAAAAGCCACTGGCCCTTTGGCAACACAGAGGAAGAACTATTGGGTTTTTTAAATATATTTTATGAGTATCTTCTATGTCATAGGAACAGATAGATTATACCTGAAGAGGACTTGGAGCCTTGACACAAAGGGAGGATTTGTATTCCAAGGGACAGGAGGCAGAACCTCAATGGGAACTTTGGCCACCATGTGGTCCTGCAGCAAAAGAGGCTGAGCTGCAGGCACAGCTGGTTTCGTCAAAATTAAGATGCCCACTTTGGACACAGTGACTGATTTTATATTTCCTGGTGTCTGACTGCCTTTCCCACTGCATATTTAGCTTGCGCAGCAGACGAGCTCTTTTTTGTCCATTCCACTATTGCCACCCTGTCTACGTGTATTGCCAAGCTCAAGTTTCCTTCTGTTTCTGACACCTCCCTGGGCTGAGTCTGCTGTAGACTTCAATATGCATTGGCCAAGCAGTTCTCTTCCTTATCTTCAGGGACTTTTCTTTCAGGTACCTCACCTCTGGCTGTCCTTCCTAAGACTCCTGGAAGCATCTGCTCCAGTGTTTCTGTATCTGAAGGTGGGACTGCAACTCTCCTTCCCAAGTAGTGAAAGGCACGGTTTAGTGTGTCTCATGAGAAAGCAGAGCTCTAGTTTTGGCAGGGGACAGTGGTGTGAGTCTGCTAACCTTGAATGGAAACAAAGCAATCCTAACATTGCTCACACCTGCAGAAGATATGGGTAGTTAAGCCCAAGGCTAAATAGTAGCCATGCACCTAGCACAGTGGAGGAAAGAAAATGAGAACAGAGCCTAGGACTGCTCAAAAAATCCATACCTAGAAAGTTAGGAAAAAAAGCAAGAAGGATGAAAAGAAAAGGGGGCCATAACAGAAACACCTATCTCAGCAGCATGCTGGAGAAGGTACAGCCAAGGTGAAGTGCTGGGGTTTAAGCCCTGAATTAGAGTTGGCATATGGATGATGTCCACAACCAGGCAAGAAAGACCCTCCTGATTGGTTTTCACCCAGGGTCTGGTCAGCCTTGGCTGGGAACGGATGAGATCACTGCCAGGTGCTCCCACTTTCCACATTAACTTGGAGGCAGGGCAAGAAGCCACCTCTGTAAGAGCTGACTTTTCTTGAGGTAGGGTTGAGAGGCTTACTCATGTAGTGTATGTGCTGTGTGGGGATTCTGGCTGTTGAAAAGGCTCCCTGACTCTTCCTATCAAGTGGAATTCCCAGGATGGCACAGCCAGAACATGAAGCTGTCTCTGAATCCCTGCTGTGTAACTGTGCTCATGGCCTGGCTGCTGCCATTGCCCATGGCTTGGCTCCTCACCCAGCTCACTCCCTTCTTCACGTCCACTGCAGTGGGTGAGTGCATTGACTTGTTCCTCCCTCTGGTTGTCTGATACTTCGGACCTCTGGGGTGTGATGTGGGATAGACAGAGGAGTTTGGATGCTGGTCTGCCCGTTAATGACAATGTCATTCTATACTGGGCACGCAGCCAGTAGAAGGCCAGGCGTGCTGTGCTGGAGTACCAAACTGCCTTCTGCAGTGTGCAGCTAAGGGGAGTGGAAACAGCCCCAGAACTTATGGGATGCAGTGACATGCCGGGGACAACATGCAGCAAGCATTAGGTTTTCCCACCCAGATGTGGCCTGTCCAACGGGCTGTGGAAATGCTGCTGAAGAAGAACTGCAATGCCCTGCCACTGACTACAGACAGATGGGGGCAAAGCAGAAGGGCTGCAGGGCCTGGGTTAGTCAGGGTAAGACAGACCAGGGGAAAAAGGCTGTTGCACACTTCTCTGAAAATAACCAGCAAGGTAATTACACATTAGGGATCGCTGATCTGAGAGCTGCATGCTGCAGAACAAGAAGAGAGCTCAGGTAAAATGAAACATACACAAATATATCTGTATATGTAGAGATAAATATGCTCCAACCTCTCTCAGCATCAAGCAATCACATATTTCACTTGATGCAGTGTTTGTAGTTTGCAACTTTTCTTCTCCTGAAGGACAGGGCTGGAAAATCTTCCTTCAGTCTGTGCACAGATTACCTCCTGTATCTCTTGTGCTATTAAAAATAGAAGCTGCAATTCATAGATCTGTGGGGGAAAGAAGGGAAGGGGAGGCCTCACAAAAATGTTATGTGAATGCTAAATTTCTATATATTTACACAAACAGCCATAAAACACGTGACCATTCTATTAGTGATAACACTATTTTAATTAATATTTCTCTCTTCTGAGTTGTGAAAGGGATGATGCTCTTTTATGCCAGTGGAAGCATATGCAACATCTTGTTGTTTGCTTGTTTGCTCTGAGGAAAAATTGTATAAATAAATAAAACAAAGCATGGTCAAAATAATCTAGCCAGGGAAATAAAACCCAAAGGCAGTGCTTTTCAAGCACATGAAAAGTAAACACAAGTAACATCAATCTCTTTCATGGGGAGATGGAAACAATTTTATTTGGGGGGGGGAATGTCAAAACAACCATATACAATTTGAACAAATACAATGTAACAGAGTTTGTTCCCCAGGTCCTCTAATTACAGTATTTACAGGTTTAATAAGGCACTGGTTCTCAAAAAAGAACACAAATTAGTTTCTTAGTCTTTACATTGTCAGCCTTTTCTTTAACAGAAATAACTTTGTGCTAGAGAAGGGATAGCAGTTGCTGGGTGGCATCTCTCTTCCTTTTTTTTTTTTTCCCTCCTTCTCCCACTTACCTATGCCAATAAGTCACTAAACTAAACTTCCTTCAGTGATTTACATTTGAAACGTGGATTTCCAGAGGTGTGGGCCCTGAAGCTATGTTTCCCTTCACAGCCAAATTCTAAGCCCTCATCAACATGCACTGTGAAACTACCAAAATCTGGAATTGACATTAAAAGGCAATGCCTGGCAAAATAAATGTACTAACCTGTGGTCACTGTACATGCTGAAATCATAATAATTACATGCTGAGTGTTGCAGAAAGTCAGCCACACAGGCAGCAACTGGAATGTCACAGTGCTAGAACAAATTACTTCCACGCTTGCCCTAGGATGTTTTTTAGCCTTAGAAATGTCCCTTTACAATATCATTGATTACAATAGGTAGGAGATTTGAGGGCAAACTCTGGCCTTTTGGGAGAAAATGGGCAGGCACTAGTTATACAACTGCAGACACTCTGCTTTCTCAGAGTGTGTCTCCTCATATATATATATATATTTATTTTTCCTATATAGCACCGTTGCAGTGATTTGTCATTTATGCCTTTTCATAAATAAATACTATGTTTTACTTAGTGATTCATCATCCATAATAGTTTACTCTTAATCCACATACCGGAGTTATTCCAGACTCCCAACTGAATATATATATATATAT
>NW_008595898.1:0-4779 GCF_000691845.1 Merops nubicus
ATATATGTATATTTGTGGCATTTTGTCCTTCAAATAATTTTGAAACATAAGATGACAGAAATAAAGGAGAGAGATCTCACTATCATGTCACCCAAAACCTTACTCAATTTCTGAAATACGACTGTTAGGATTAAATATTAAAATATCTTCAAAGAAAGAACTATGTTGAGATGCACAGTAATAAAGCCCATTATTATTCACAGGCATAAACTATATCAAACTATTATCTGCTTAGTATTATACTCCATTATATTTCCCCTAAATCTATGCAGAATAAAAATACAATCTTGTGAGCAATAATAATTAGAACAGAAGAAAAGAACAACAAAAAAAATCTTAAACTTACATTGATGTGTTATTATAGGTCCTCCACAGCAAGTAGCCCTAAGGGTACATTTTAGGTTTTTTATCCATGCTCCGTTCTTGTTGCTGATGTGACCACTTAGGCACATGGTCAAGTTGCAATCAGCTTCCCTCTTAGTGATGTATGAGAGCTGTGCTGATTTATCTAGTCCTTCTGCTGCAGATTAGCACTAATGTTCCTGCTTCTGCATCCTACCTTTCTTTAGTGGTAGACTCTGCATTATCATTGGCAATCTGAGTTAAAGAGCCAGTGAATGTAATTTTTTTTTTTTCCTTTCTGAAACATTGTAAAGCAGATAGTCTCACACAAATACCATGTTTTTAGCCACCGAGCCTCTTTTTCAATACCTTTGGCAAGAAGAGTAGTTAGAGATACAGAAGAACTTTTCCAGTAAGCCTGCTGTAGTCTTTTTTGTGATTTATTCTGTTCTTCTATGCAGATGGCCCTAGGCAAGAGACGGCTGTAATATATCAACATATCAGACAAAACCATGGCATTTTCACTTTGTAACATAAAGGTATTATATGCACACAGTGAAATTCTAGTTTATCCGAAAGAAATGGGCAATGTGAAATTAATTGCTAGGCTTATTAAAAAAAAAAAAAAGTTAAGTACCTTATATGTTAAAGGCACTTAAACTTATTTGGATAAAAATTATTTCAGTGCCTTACAGTATATGTATTCATTATGAATTCTCTTTTCTCCTTAGGATTGACATATTTTACACCATGACTGTCAAATAGAGCTGTTAAAAAGTATTACAAAAAAACCCTCACTGAACCTTGTTGTTACTATTTTGACTTTCCAGTAAACAAATAGTATTTTAGCAGTAAAATGCAATTGTTAATTCATGACCTTTTCAAGACACCATGAGACACAGCTGTTTAAATTTTCATTAGGACTTTGAAAAATATTTAGGAAAAAATGGATGTCTTAGACCATCTAGTCTTGAAAATGTGAACATTCTGACAAGCTTGCTCACTGTCAAATAACTCACATCACTGCTGTTCCTAGCTACTGCTCTTTCTGATCACAGAAGATTATTCCTCTCTGTTTTTAAGAAACAAATGTCACACCTGAATGTTAAACAAGAAATATTTGCCACTTAAACCTTAGTAATATTTGAATAGCAAAAATCTCAGCTGCCTGTTCTCTGTCTAACATCACCATTCATTTTAGAAAAAACATTACATGTGTCTTACCCTAAAAAGGAAACTAACAAAGAAAGAAAGAAGGAAATAGAATTAACTCATTAGTTTATGATAAACCCTAAAACAAAGCGGGGCTATTTTTGCTCTAATGTGAAAGTTCACTGTGGCAAAATGTGGCAACATACATTTCAAAGTGCTGTCTGGATTTTACATATACTTACTTTTACACCTGTCACAGGTGCACAGCAACATCAGGGATAGAATGTAACGAAGATCTACGTATGCTCATTAGCACTGAATTGTCACAAAGGCAGTTTTAGGTACAGGTTCTGGGACCACACATGACTTCTAGCTTCCCCATCTTTCCTCCTCTTTTTGCATGCTGTTGATAAGGAATGAAATGGGTGACCTCACAAGACCATGCAGAAGCCAGAGTGATAACCTCCTGAAGAAAGGTACCTGAAAAAAGCTTCAAAGCATCCCCAATGCTGAGCTGCCAGCAATTGCTGAACAAAAACACTGAGGAGCTGATGTACCTTCAACCTCACGCTCTCCCAGCTTTCAGCCAGCTCCTTGTAAATGCTGAATAATCATCTCACAATTCTGAATTTGAGAAGTCTCACTGGATCATAAGTGCCTACCACCCCACATTCAAAGAACTGAAGGCTTCTATTTCAAGAAAGATGGAAGCAGGATGCTGTGCTCCCATCTGGCTTTGAATCCTTCTCAGGACTGGACTCACCCAAAGAGCAGCTATTCTACCCTCAGTTGCCTTCTCTGGGGAATGAGATTCAAATTCCTAACTCTCATGCCTTAGGACAGTGTCCTCAAGAAATAGCTCAACTCCACTGGCAGTGCTGCAGCTAGGAGCGCTCCTCCCTTCCATGGAGAAACATACTACGATACTAAAAAATAATTCAAGATTCACTACATCAGAGAGAGGACAAAACAATGCTAACTTTCCCAACAGTCTTCCACCAACAAAAAAGGAGTGTGACATAGATGTGGCGAACAAAATTGAAAAGTGCTGTCAAGTCTAAAGACAGTATCAGTTGTACGGATGCTTTTTGCTAGGAACTGAAAAAAAATTCAGACCCCATGTTTTCATGTAGGTCTTTGCTGTACTAGGAAAAAGGTTGTGTGCCAAAATACTGAAAACTCATGTAGAAACAGTGATGGAGCTGCTATTGCAGGTACACACAGAGAATTACTCTAAAAAAGAATCTGATTCCACGTTAAACATGGCTGCTTCTTTGTTTTGTTCCCAGACTCCCATCAGAAGTTTGTTTTGGAACCTCATTGCTCTGATGGTTAAAAAGAAACTTCTAATGTACACTCAAGCTGCACTAGTACCCACCTACTCCTGTGCAGCACTGTCCTTTAATAGGACACTTCCCCTGAATGGTGGTCTTACGTATTTACAGGCAGCAATCATATTCACCATCAGCTTCCACATCAACAGACTAAGCAAGACACACCCTTCTGGTCTTATTGTCTAAAATAGACACTCCATCTCCTTTACCATGGTAGTCTTTCTCTGCACCTCTCCCACTTTGAGTTCATCTCTTCTAAATGTGTGTGAGTAGAACCATATATATATATATATACACTATGTTCCAGTCAAGGACTTACGACAGAATGTATTTTAGTAGATTAAACTAACTGTGGTTTCAATACATGATTGCAATAAAATTTCAAATCCCCTACCACTTTTTCATCCACAGCAGCTAAAAACTACAACAGCTTTATCTGTGATGGGATCCTAACATATACCAGCTGGGATGTGTTAATATACATATTTTTTTCTGCTACACTACATGAGGCCACGAAGTAAGAATCAACATCAATCTGCATTTTGCTGACCCACTGCTGGCCCACTCTAAGTGAAGTTGGTTCCTTACCTATTCAGCATGGAGAACAGCCATCATATGAATGTTTGCCACTAAAAAGCATCATCTGTCCTTCCTAAGTCACAGTGGATTACTTAAGTGTTACACACAAGGTATGTAAATCAAAAACATGCAAATGGATCATATGTATTTCTACAGGAAATTACTCAAGGCAATTGAGAGTGTAAAGTCAAACAAATTATCATCTATAATTGAAAAACATGCAAGTAACTTTTAATTAACATGACTTCTCTACTGAAAAAAATCCACATTAAAACCTAACTAAAAGGGAAGATAGCTGACTCGTGGAAAAAAGAATTTTTAAAAAAACTATTTTAAAAACAGAGTTTTAAATTTATTTCTAATTTTTTCTTGATTCCAAGCTCACTTTATTTCAAGCAAATAAATACATGCAGGTAAAAAAAAAAAAAAAGCAGGTTCTCAGAACTGCAGATAAGGTATCAGAGTGCTTATTTATGCAAGTAACTAATTTGTTTAAAATGTCAAATATTAGATTGTGGCAGGCAGGAAGAATTTTGGCAGTTAAAGTATCAGTAAGGCTACTCTTTGGGAGACATCTAAAACTGACCAAAAGCTACACACAAATTTTTAAGCCCCCACATAATTTTTAAGTCACAGTTGGAGCACCACCACAGAAAGGGCACCTAGCTGCTTGTGCTAAGGCCCTCAGAAAGCCAAGTAAAGGGCAGTCTCTTCAGTTGAGTCCATGTGCTCAGTATGATCCTGGTGTTGCATATGATACACCTGGATGTTTACAGCTCGTTTGATCACTCAACAATCATCATAAAGCTTTCAGGAAACGTACAATCTTCTCACTTTGCATGTGGAGAGAGCAAGAGAGTACAAGGAATTGTCTTGATCAGAACTGCAAACAGACATTGTTTTCATGAGATAGGTCTATATGACCTGTCTTTTCACAGCTAGAAATCACAATAGCAGCATAGCAGAGCAGGCACATTTTGGGTTTTCCATAGGGAAGAACACAGGAATTAACTGGTAGTCTACCTAAGCAGTGACAGCCCATTTCTCCTGTGGAGCACTGCCACGACATGGAAAATTTAAGGGAATATACTACAAGTTTCAAAAGACCAACTCAGAGCTTGCCCTACATTTTAACCTCAGTCAGCAAATTATCCTAGGGGAAATACAATTTACGCCAGCTAAAGCCCTTCTGCAACTATTCCTTGTACCAGTCCTCCATTAGACTACCTATACCACACAAACCCCCAGTTCTCCCAGCCTAACACTATGACATTTTCCCCACAGCCCTGCCAGCAAAATTTTAGTAGAGACTTGGCTTTAGTGAATAGAAGATCAAAAAATCAATACTGTTTAGGGAAAATAAATCAGCAGG
>NW_008595898.1:4810-24038 GCF_000691845.1 Merops nubicus
TTCACATTTCAAGGCTCTTTCTGCAAAAGAAACAGCAGGAAAAAACAATAAAAGCTCTCCAACAAAACCAGCCTTTATTTCAAATAAAAGTTGAGATAGGATTTGAAATAGAGAGATCGCTGAAAATCAGGGGAGTCTACTAGCTGTAAACAGCACAGGCCACAATGTGGGCTACATGAGCAGCAAGGATCAGCTAAGAATAAAATAGATTATATATAGTCCCATGGGCTACAGAACTTACTTGCCAAACACCACTGTGCTGAGAACCACTGCAGCTTCTACAAAATAAAGTGCATAATTACTGTATTTCTGCTTTATCTTTCTGACCTTGATTTGCTGCTACTAAGCAGTCAGCCACTCAATCTTTGACTGGAGAACCAAATGTGACATGAAGCAAAAAGGTGAAGTTCGGAGTGAGTTTGGGGTCACTCCTTTCTTCTCAGGCTTTCTTAAAACAAGGACACAAAGGGTTACTCTACACACACCAGAATACATCTGCAACACGTGCCAATAAATACTTCACCATGTTACAGTCACCAACAGTACTGGCTGAGATGAGAGATCATTCAGAATTTGGTTTTTATTTATATAATGATGTACATATGGACAGAGGAGCAAGAGAGAAAAAAAAAGAGTTGGAATTATATATTCTTGTCAATACCTTATTTTCTAACACACTTTTCCTTCTTTTATTTGGGAACGAATTTTCACAATGGATTCTGTAAACCGTTACAATACCAGAACTGCAGCATTTTTTCCACTATTTTCTATCCAATGAACATGGATGGTATAATTTATACTACCAGTAACCACTTTAGTTCAGACTAGGCTGTATGTAGCACCTTGTACCAAGGTACCTTACAATTAACATAAATCAAAGAGTACCTGGAAATGACTTTTCAAGAATGAAGTAGTAAGCATCACTACAATTAGATGGCAGAGCCCTCACTCACAGTTAACAGAAACAAATCTGTAAAGCAGCAAAACTGATTTAACCAAAGTCAGAGGCTTTATGTGTGGCTTGCTGTTGTTTTTTCCTTTTAATCACTAAAGTCATGGAAGAAAGGAGTGCAGCAGCTGTCACACATTTGAGTATCAGTAAAATATTTAATAGTCAGAGCTCATCTTAAAAATGCCTTGGGTAGAAGCATGCAAATTAACAATTGGTTAAAAGACTGCAAAAAAAAAAAAAAAGATAATGAAGCATGGCAACACATAAAATGGAGGTGTCTAAATAAATACTATAATATTATTAATCTCAAAGGGAGAATAAACAGCTTGATAACGTATTACAAAAACACTAGAGAAGGAGAAGATAAAAACATTGGACAAAAAAATATAACACATAAATGTCTAGGGAATTAGCAAAGCTGAGGAAAAGATTCACTTGGAAAAATCCAATGGAGACATTATTTGCATAGAGCTACTGAGTGAGCAAAGTCTAGGAAGCAATGATCCTGAACATAGCTGAGTATACAGCACACTTCCCACTGCCATAATTTCTAGCTCTGGACAGATATTTAACTACAGTGACAGTCTTTCTTAATAAAATAGCAAAATGCCATTATATGAACCACTATAAAATTCTGGCATGTAAAACCTATAGTAAACATGAGATGAGGTATGTTCCAGATATACATGAAAGACAACGTCATATAATTTTGTGTCCAGAGAGCTTACACAAAGAAGTATGCTGGCATTTCAGGAAACTGAAGAACAGTTATGTGATTTTATTTTTTTTTTTTTTTTAAGTTAGAGACATGATCATAGTGTGCAAATAAGTGAAGGAAATAAATACTGAGGACAGAGAGAAAATCATCCAAACAGCAGGCAAGCAGTACAAACAAGAAGCAAAGAACGAACTCTAAAAACAATTTTTTGAGGGGAAATCATAATAAACTTGTTATCAGCATGTGATAAGCTTGGCTGTGAAGTTTTCCTCCAAAAGCAGCTCTCATTCGCAAGCCATTTGGCATGGATACTTACAGTGTGCAAAGATAAAGCTTTAGAGAGTGTACAATACAGACCAATAAGTCTCTAGAGGTGAGATGAATGAGAAAAATGGAAAACAATATCTCATTAAATAAATACATAATCTTAGTTCCAAAAGAAGAGACAGAATCAGTCTCTTGAAGACTAAGGAGGAAGCACGGCAGGTTTTTATTTATGCAGTATGTTACGCAGCTCCACTCAATTTTTGTAACAAAGTTCATTGAGGGCTTTTCTACAAGCTTCTCTGAAACAGCAGGCATTGGTCACAAGAACAGGCAGATCATATAGTATGTGGAGCCTTCTGCCATGGGCATGGCAAAATCTACTGTCCATTACTCCAGTTTAATGAGTGCAATTGGACAGCTTTGGCTTAAGAATGTTGTGCCTTTCTACATACTGTTAACAAGAGTAAACACAATGGAACTCCACCACATTGTTTTAGGATTCCAAATAATTAATACATGCTGCTGCTCTTTCACCATGCAGAGTATCTAACAAAACGTGAGTATCCTCCCCCTGCTTCTCTTATGCAGCAGTTTGCAACTAATGCCTAGTGTAAACAGATGAGCACCACTGCAGCAGTAAAAATACCAAGACAGAGGCCCCACTACAGAAGGCAGCAGCACTTCATGACCAGTAAAGCAGGACATGCCCTGATTTAGCAGTAAAGAAAAATGTAATGGAAATGTTAACTGGCAAGGACAGAAGAAAAATGCTAAACCTTTGCATTAGCTGAGCACAAGGAAGAGTAAATAATTACAATCAAGGATCTATTTCTTTCTCAACATTTGATATGATTTTTACATATACATACTATCGTAAAGGGAGAGCTCTGCCATTGTTCTCCCTCAGAGGAGTAGGCAGATACAAAGTACCTCTCCATCTCCCTGCAAAAGCTCTTTGCAACAGAACAGCATCACAAGGGTTGTTTTTTTGTGGGTCTACTGTTTTCTCACCCATTGAAAAGCATAAAATTCATGCTAGGAGTATGAATTATTTTGTTAAATAAGGAGGGAAAGTCAGCTTCTCCATACTACAACTTGTCATTACATTTTATTCAATACACATTAACTCAATTCTTATCCAAAGACAGTGTCCAGTTAACGGACAGCAGGAAAGCTAATTCACCTACCATTCTGTAATGATACTTGGACTAATAGTATGGATACCCATGTAAAATCAATCTCTTAGAGAGCTCTGACACTAGTAAAATCTTACACTAGTAAAATTCCGACCATTGCTAGGGCTTTAAGCATTTCCAGGATTTCCTGTGCCTCACACCTTCACACAATTTTAGCGCACAAAGTTGACAAAAATTCATTCCAATATTAAAAACTTGTGGGCTGACTGGTAGCATGCATCATTTTCTGAAGTCGTATCAGAAAGGTTAAAAGGCAGAAAAATCCACATTCTGTTGTTAAAACAGAAAAAGTCTGGCTCAGATTAAAATGACACAAAGTACATTCTGTGTATCAGATCAGATGGAAGTAAAACCCTCTGTAAGGCGAGTCCATATGGCAGATGTATGTAAACACATCAGACAAACAATCAACAAAGATGAGAGTTTTGATGTGAACTTCTGTTGTAATCTCAAAGCACACCACCTTTCAACCACACCACAGCAACAGCACAGGTAAATGTTCCAGCTATTACATGCTCAGATTGAAGTGTAGCTCTTCTTTGATAAAGCATTATGTAAAATGGGTACCTTCTTAGTAATCAAATCTGCTACTCCACCAGTGTATTCACACATACCTGCTTAACTGCCTCACTTTTAATACATTTCACTCCTTTAGTTCTGCAGAGCCAATGTACAAATAAATACTAAGTGATGGCATAACTCTCACCGACTTCAACAGTGCAAGAATTATTTCCTAACTACTTGGTGATCCCTGGTTACCTGATAGGACCTACATGCCACAGATAAGCCTAAGGAGAAATACCCAATGAACTCTTAACTAACGATTAAAACAAAACTCAACAAAACTGGCATTAAAATGCTAGCAGGACCAAATGTAACCCATGTAGAAAGAGAAAACTTATTCATAAATCTCCACAGACTTATGAGACGCATACCAGAAAAGGGTCTGAGAAATCACGGCAGAAAGAAAAAAGTCCATTGAAAAATTGCTTCATGTTTCTATAGAGGATACAGGCTCGAAGGGTACTGGCAGAAAAAAAGAAAGAAGAGAGAAAATAAACCTGTACTGAGTTTTTAATCTTTCCTTAATTGTACTGAGAGTCTCCAGCATTATCCCCAAAGAGAATTTATCATAAAAGTCTAAGCGACTCAACTTCTGTTATAACTCAGCCCTTTCAGAACAACATGATTTCTTTGAAGAACTGTTTCTCAAAGACCAGGTCATACAAAAACCTTATTGTAATGTATATTTTTATTATGCTTAAACAAAAACAATGATATTGTACCTGTTCCCACTAACCTGTACTCAAGACTGCCTCAATAGGGTTCTGTGGCAATTAACAGAAGTTTGTCTGTTTTGGAAAATGAAATGGTTAATATTCCAAGAAAATGGTTTACACTGGTAGTCACAAAAGCTATTTTTCGTAAGTTGAGAGGTGGAATACAAAATTAAATAGAAATTTTTCATTAAACAGTCAGAGGTTACAAATGTAAACAAGCTGAATTACATCAATAAGTTGTAAAATGAAATCTTTCCATCCTGCATTTAAGTGCTGATTATTTATGACTCTCAAATAAATGGTATACAAGCTTGGCAGAGATAAGACATCTAGAAGGACAAAAGTATTTTATCAATTGAATTTAAACTGAAGTAAAGTTCAGTCAGAAGATATTTAGTATCTAAAGTTTTATATATGATTTTTTTTCTTTAACTTCTCCATTTGAGATTTAACTGAGAATCTATTTTAAGCAGAGTTCAGAGGAAATACACACTAGTGGTCTTATCTAACCAGGCATGAGATGAAGGATAAAGAAGGATAAAGAAATTGAGCCGTAAGGACCACATCAGACTGATGGTATAAATCCAGAAATTCTGATAAACCACTGATTTCAGTAACAGACCATAACAGAAATATTAGGTGAAAACATGAATTCTGTGAATACCCACTTCATTACAGAGTACAAAATACAGATAGCACATGCCTTAGAAGGCCACCATGTCTTATTATGTGCTGTTATTTGAGTATCTGTGGCATAAACAACCATTCAGCAGAAGAAAAAAAAAAATGTCCATGAACAAGTTGTTCCATAAACCCTCCACAGATCTAAAAATTTCAGAGGGCCTGCAGGCCCCTTGGGGCATGCTTCAGGCCTGATATTTTCACATTGTTGGTGAACAGATTTCTATGAACTTTGCCACTCACAGAACTAACGGAATTGCAGCACTCAGGGTTAGTGGGTGTTGCTCTAAGTGCTGGAGTTGCACTGCTCAGACTGAAACAAGGGTTGATTCAAGAGCAAGCACATGGATTATTTGTTTTGGATTTTTTTTTAAAATCACTTCTCAAAATACGGAACTGGCCATAATCAGCACAGATGACAGGCTGGGCCCTGTGATCCTTGCTGTCTAGCACAGGAGAGATATTCCATATTCAGTTCTTAGTCTTTTATATCTTCATTTTTAACCATACCTCTGGGATGTCTGGGATTTGTAAGGCTTTGATACAATTTACCTCAGCACAAGTATTGGGTTGAACATTTTATTAAGCACCCCTGAACAACTAAGCCACAAAATCATTTGAGTGATTCTAGCCTTATGCTCTCACATCACATCAGCTGCATCAGTGGATAGAAATTGTTTCAGAAGGGAAGAGGGTAAAGAGGATTTAAACCTACTGCCAACAGCCTGTGCTGCATATTACACAAGGAGAAGGAAGCAATTAGTAATTACATGGGTTGAAATCCCATAATGCTCATCGACTTAAATAATGTTGGTTTCACCATGGATGAAAAGAGGGGAGGAACTAGTCTAAGGGAAAGTGCAAACATTGAACCTTACAGCTCTGATAAGGACCAGGAAAAGATCTCTATTAGAATTGTACTATCTAAACAAGCAAAGGGCAATCTCTTTTTGAGCTCATTTATTAATTCTTATACCTAATAAATTGACAATGTTTGGGGTTTAGTTCGGTTTTGAGTTTTAACATGCTGAAAGCTCATTCAAGGGAGTGCTTTCTCAAGGAATAAGGGAGTTTATATTCTGCTAAATAGATCTTTCAGGTTTCATTTTTCTTGCTACCTGAAAGTGAACAGTTTTATAGTATTTTTTACAAAGTACTTTATAAATGAAACAAGATTGTCAGAATTAAAAAATACATATATAATACAATAGCATTGCTTTCAGTTTGCGTTAATCTGCATAAGATCTTCCACTGCCACAGATCTTACTGTCAAAGATCTCTTTTTTTTTTTAATGCCAGCAGGTTTAAGCTAATGGATTTTTAAAATGTCAATATGAAAACATATCCATTGATCTAATAAATGGTATCACATTATTTGCCTGATCCATTATATAGTTCAAGTAGAAAGCATCCATTTAAGCGCAGCATGCAAGAATGAATGCTATAGGAATGCCTCTGAGGAACAAGCAACCATATCCATTGCTGTAAGGCAACAAAAACTCATTGCTAAAAAGTAGCTTCTAAAGGCTTATTACTTTTCTAAAGAACCTGGGGTAACCAGTAATAATAGATTAACCTTTTGTATAAGGAATTAAAAACACAACTCATCTGAAGAGAAACCAATGATTGAGTTAGTAACACTGACCAGAAGATCAGAAAGGGTCAATCTCGAAAATAACCTCAGCTACATATGACCCCATGGCTGAGTAAAGGAACAGACAGCCCGTGTCAAATCCAAAAAATCTAGAAGTGTCAGCAACGCCTCATACAGTTGATTCCTTTCCTGCCTTAGTATCAATACCAAAGTGCCAACCATAAATGGTGTTAGAACCAAAGCTCCAGGCAATCTGACACAGAAGTTTGACAAGGCGAATATTAATTTAATTTACTAATATATACACACAATACATATTAGATAGCAGCTTATATACACACATATCTACAAAGACATAATTCTGTGTTATGATTTTTCTCTGTGACAGATGAGAATGAGACATATTTGATAGTTAAAATGTATGTTGGAGAAAAAAAGCCAGAAACTATTTTATAAGTTTCAAATCTTATGATCCTACTGAAAGACATTTTTACCTAATAAAAATGAACTAATGAAAGACCAGAAATTTGCTCCCTGAAATAAGATTCGTAGCCTCCCAGTTGCGTTTTGCAACAGTTATTTTTGCCATTTAGCACATCACGCTTAGAGATACCACATTTAATAATATAATCTGCTGAGGATGAAAAGCACTCTCGTTGCTAATTAAAAAGCTGGTTACAGAAAGTGCAAATCTGGCAGTAAAAGCTTCAAAGAAAAATAGCAGCCTTAAAAACATCTGCAGACTTTAAGCGTATACATTTCAGTTTGTCAGATGTTCTTCTGTAATTTAAATATTTTAGAAATTAATCAAAACAATTTCTTTTCAGATTTTTCAACTTTACCTCTAACCATGATAAAATACGAGAAAAACCAATAAAGGCATTACTTAACAGGGAGACTGACATGCTTGATGGATGTTTCTACTTCTTTTTATCCAGGAAGGAACCTCAAATAAGTCAAGCTTTCTGCAATATAATTTAAGGCTCTTTGAAGTGCTAATAAACATATAAACAATTACAAGGGCTGTAAATAGGAATTTTTGCAGTGTCTGCTATAATAGGATTCAACAAGGGCTTCAGGTTGATGGGCACACCACAATGATACAAAACTTCACCAAAGAAAAATGACGTGCTAGTATGATTTAAGATAAGGAATCAGGTCTTCAAAGCCTTGTTCCACCTCCACATGGTGATAAATGACACAGTCACATAATATTGCTATTGAAATAGATTCAGAATAAACCAGGAGACTGAGGTGCAACCTGATTAAAGGGATGGCATACATGAACATGCACCGGGAAAGTTTGTTGCAAAGAGACATGAGGAAGAATCAGGCCTTTCCAGACAGGTTGTTATTCTTCAATCACTTCAGTTGCTAAAGGAGTGTCTGAAGTGCCTGTGTGTCACCTTAAACAAAGGATAACAACAAAGAAAGGGAAACTCACAGAGTTAAAACTCACTGGATCCCTCGACCTCCTGCAGAAATTGTGCCGCTTTGAAAATATTGAATATCATACATAATGGCACAGCAAATTATCTGAAACAGAGTGGACAACTACCGATTATGAACTTCTCGGTCATAATGCCATTATTGAGCAAAGAACGTATCATAGCAGGATTCTACCAAAAGACTTGTAGACTTCCATCAGCACATAACACACCAAGAGAAAAGTTGCAATACTAAAGTAAAAAATCAACCTCCTAGATGTTTCTCCGCTGCCAATGACCAAGGTTACCTTAGGAGATACACTCCCATAAATGGTGTTCACAAAATCTGCATCCATGTTTTAAAACCTGAAGTGATTAATAAACCTGAATGAAAGCAAGAGGTACTGCGATGCCATGCTGACAAACACAACTTGTTTTGGTGCAAGTCTGGCTACTGAGGATAGAATGCTGGTTCCATGATTGTTTAAATCTGCTCTACCAGATAGAGCATAACTCATTAAAATTAGCAATGTCTGACAAAGCAAAAACATAGGGAAAAAATCCTACAAGCCATTACAAGGATGGTCAAAACCAGTATAACAGCAGCACTAAAGGCCAGACTCACCTCCCACTTACTTCCACGTGCATCAGAGCAAAACTGAGTGCAATATAGCACTTCTTGGTATTTTGTAATCTTTCCCTGATGTATGCTTGCATGCTTTATCAGTACTAACACAGAAGGTATGAAGGTGGAATGTCAGTTACTTTCAAAGCTTTGCTTAAATCTTGCCAGTTCTGTGTTTACTGTCATATTGTAAAGCCAGGGAGGAGGACTTCTTATATTCCTCCTCCTTCCATGGAAACTTTAGGAAAAAAACCTCCTCCTTGCCTATCATCACTTCATTTTGCAACATCTCTCACCCTAGCTCTGTTTCTCCGCATATAAATTTGGATTGGTCATCAGCTGACTTGCAGGCAGCATAAGGCAACAGATTGGACACACCCAGGTCCTTCCAAATGTTCCTTCTGTGTTATATTCTGTACCTAATAACATGGAATAATTCTTTCTTATTCTGACAAGATGGGTATTTGAGAGGTTGGTGAACACAGTATTCCAGCAACATTGCAAATGCAAGCTACTACAATTTGATCACTTTTACATTTCTCAAGTAAAATCCCACAAGAGATAGAAATCAACAAGGTAGAGTTTGAGCAGTCAATGGAGAGTGCGACATGAAGCAACTAAAGACAGCTGAGTGTTCTGTGATCACCTTCCTATAACTTTGTGGGTCTCCAAGCACTTCACTACTTTAAATCACATGATCACCCATCCTGAAAAGCTAAATATGCTGTATTTTATTGACTATAGCTTTATATCTCTACTATGTTTGCCTGTGGGAAATCATTAAATCAGAGCACAGACTTATGCAATTGCTTAGAGCAATAAACTAACAGAGTAGTAAAGCATAAATCAAGCTGATAGTTTAGGGGCTGGACATGAATTTGATTTTGTGCTTGATTCCCTCCTACCAATATTTAATTTCTTGGATCAAATTTAATCTTCCACTTAAATTAACTGGAATTTCTGGTATGGAATACTCATTGGTGAAAATGGACACTCAAAAATTACTGACATTTGCATTATGTTCCTAATAGTCTTTAAACATGCTGAAGTATTCAGGAGCCTACCAAAGACAGAAGCAAGAACATTCTCAAGTAACATGTATTCTTCAGCAGTATAAGGCAAGGAAGAGGCTGCCTCTCTGAAATGCTGCCTACTGCATTACACTGCAAAAAACACATGTGAGATTCAGCAACATACTTTGATAAATAAAGTACTTACAGCATAGCCAAATGGATAAAACAAATGAAAATCCTTACAAGTTCACTTCCATGAATGTATTTTTATGGTGCTTTTTTAACTTCTACTGCCATAATCCTTAACCATAAAATGAGGCGTAAGATCATTATTATAAGATTATTATACCTAGATATAAGGAATATAAATAGATACACCTTAAAAAGACAAACAATATTACACACAAATGCACTGAGAGTTGTGGTCTCAATTCTGATGAACTTAAATCTTAAATCAGAAATCTCACTGAGCAGCGATACAACATTTAAGTCAGCATGCCATTTCATGCATGTATTTCCTACACAGCATTCCACTGAAAGAGTATGTAAAATTTCTTCTGTTCTGACAGAGAATCTGTTTTTAAAATAGCTCATTAAAAACTAACATTCACAGTGTTCAGAAAACAATGACACTAAGAAAGCTGCTTCTCCCAAAGCTATCATTTCAGAGCAGCAAAGACTGCTGAGGGCTACTGAATTATCATCGGATGGGCAAAAGCAGGAAGCAAGTTACACTGACGTTTATCAGACTACAAGATGTGCAAGTGCTGCTGAATATGAATAAAAAAAAAAAAAAAAAAAACAACAAACCACACAACACATTGATTCTGACCTTGTAGGGCCAAGACTCCCTCTCTCCAAAGTTACTGCATACCGAAGCAGTAGTTGCTCTTCATTTACTCAAGATCAAACGTTTCTCGAGGCATGTTCAGTAACTTCTCACATAATGTTATTCCACACAAAAGGAAATTGGTTATTTGTATGTTATCCAAAGAAGGCTGAATAATTCACTGTGTAAAAAAAACCTCTAAAAATAAGTCACCTCTCAGCAGATTCACTCCCTTCCTGTCCGGGTTTGAATCAGTTTGCAACTGCATTAAAGGACAAAGTTTACAGATGAACTACAGAGAACTTCTGTAATAACACTGTTCCAATACATTCGTTTCACTCCTCCCTGTTTAAAAGAATCCAACTATTTATTAGGGGTGGGGCAAGCGAGTGATCCAACAGGATGTGCATGACCAGAGCTCCTCATGTAACCTTCTGCTTTCATGTTCATTTTTGGATGTCTTTCCCTTTATGCTTTGAAACAGTTTTCTGGGTGACGTAGCTAGCATCACACTCATCCACTGACTGAGAGGGAAAGCAAGTTCTTATCAACACAGAGTACCTCCTCCTACAGATTCACTGAGCACCTTGGAAGTCTACAGTGTTATAACAGTGATGAATAACTTTTTCATGTTTCTGGGTGCTCCTCAGAGATGAAGGCCAGGGACAATCAGTGTAGAAAGGCAAGTCATCAGTGATTCCCATAATGTCTTCATTCAGGGAACAGTTTTCATCTATGTGAGAACCTAACCAGAGATCCCATCATCTCCAGTCTGCTACAGCAGCCATTGATAGAAAACAAGCTTTCAAGGATGAGTAAGCTAAGAAGTTCAATGGATGTTCCCAAACAGGATGCTACTTCAACAGATGCAGTCATTAGAGAAGCAACTAGGCTGTTTTAACTGGTAATTGTTGTTATTAGAACAATATATTTTTTTTTAGTAGCATTCCCTGGCTGTTAAAAATAGGGGTAAGAGAAAATCTTTCCATACATAAAAGGTTGATTGAATACGTGGTTCTCTATATTACAGAAGGCATCTTACTATATTTTCGATGAAGAATATCCTCTCTTTGCCTCAAAGAATACTTAAATTTATGAAAATGACAGAAGAAAAGTGATAAAAAAGAAAAATTTCTCTTTAGAAGTAGCAATCTCTTTCTTTTGGGTATAGATCCAACTGTAATTGTGCTCAAAGATATGAATAGACTTTAATGCATATTGTACATTAAAGACTTAACTAAGCCACACCTGGTCTGTGAAACATTCCATAAATACAATTGTTTCTTAGACCAATACAGCTAATACAGGAAAAGTTATTTTTCAATTTAAACAGAACTCGGAAAAATCTGTCAATTCATAACACGAAGTTAGAGATCCTGAAAATTCTTTCTAAACTTAGAAATAGCTAAAAAAGATATGTATCTCTTTCTCTCTAAAAATCCAGTTTCAGGATTTATTCTAGAAGTTTCGTAAGCAGTATAAATGGGTATTTATTCCTCTTTCAAAGAGCTGCATAGATCTAAAGTAGAAAAACATCTGTAGCAAACATGACCTTCATCAGTAGGTTTCAGTGTTAACAAATTTTTATGGTAAAGGAAGATAGTTCATAGCTCTTAGTCCTGTCATTTCAGATTATTTGAACAATAAAGTCATTACTGAATCAATTTATACTAGTTCATTCTCCAAAATTATATCGCAACCTAAAAGTAAAAAATATTAAAAATTGCAGTCTTGAAATTTCCATGGTGTGTATGCCAAAAAGATCTTTTATCAGCTAACAGAAAGCTTTCATTTGTTCTTTCCCTCAAAAGAAGGAAAAAAAGCTTAAAAACCCCCTTAATCGCATATTAAATACATTTTTTGCACTTCTATTATTAATTATAAAAATCCTACACTCATAAAAGCAATAACCATTTTAAGAATTCTAACCCTAGAGTTTACTTAGGCTGTTCTTAAACTGCAGTATCATGTTTTACTAGAATTATTCAACATTTTTTTAATGGAGAAAGTACTGCTTTCTGGAATTAAATTCTCATTACATGGAGAGTTGAAATTTGTATGTACTAGTTTTTAGTTTTTTACCATATCTGGATTGTAATGACACTGACATTGTTGACTTCTCTCATTTTTTTCATGGTACCATTGATAATAAATATCTGTGATCTGTTCTTGACTGTGTGGGTTTTCACTAAAAAAAAAAAATAAAATTGTATGACTGGTGCATCACTGTATTAACAACCATTTCTGCATATGGGCTTTGTCACAACAAAGGTAAATGAATCCTAGGACAAGGCAGACAGAACAACACAGCATCCACAGCATAATACAAAAGTTTCCCTGAAGAAAAGCATTTACTTTTCTCAGATAACAACAGTAGTAGCAGTAGTAATAATTGCATACTACTGTTATTGCTAGTATATTTGGGGGGAATTTGCTGTGCATTTTGAACATCCTCTGTTTATCATACTTTATCTGCAGTTTACATAGCCTTTGGTATTAGTAGATTGCAAGGAAACAAATATTGCCTTGAAAATAATCAACAACTTAATTCTACCACAGGCTAACTAGCAAAGCTATATTTCATGGCACAATTTTCCACTAAGAGCACAAGAAGAACCTCCTTGAAAGAAAGCACACCAAAGTACAGGAAAGGCAAAGAAGCTCCACAAAGCTGAACTGTGGTCTGTGACTGACACCTGCAGCATCGTGACACACTCTGTTGCATAATCTCATCAAATCTGCAATACACAAGGCGTGTTCTTTAAGGCTCTCTATGATAGCTCCCAAGACTTCAAACCCAAGTGACCTTTTCCAAAAGATATCATCCAAAAACTCATCAAAATCAGAGAATTGTTAGAAACAACATTGTATAAGTGATTAAAGAGTAAACAGCATCAACATTTTTGTTTTAAAACAGCTTTAAATATGTTTTAAGGTTCAAAAATTTTTAAGAAGCGAACTTAACTTCCACTCCCCCGACATTTTTTATAGGTAACTAACAATCTCAGAATGCTTAGCAGGAAAATCATACACGTAGCAGAAGTTACTTTGCTTATATCAGTTAAAAGGGAATTAAAACTCACACACACACACACACACACTACTTGAGAAAACCACATTAGATTTATTCTCTTCCATCATGAACTTGTAAAGCTCAATCTACATGAAAAATTTCTGACCACTGGCAAGCATAGCATATGTTAAAGAGATGAGATCACTGCATATTCAATCTTTTCATGCCAGGGTCTAAAACTGTAATGCAGGCTCCTGTCAAGAAAAAAAAAAAAAAGCCTGAACTGCAGAAAAACATTGCATTGTGAAATTTCTTCAAATTTGCCATGAGACTTCAGGAGCACTTTATTCTAGTTGTAGACATTGCCAAGAAAAACAGTACAAATTCTGGCTTTGCAGTTCAGAAGATGAAATCTGGTACTGTGAGAGCATTCAATGGTAAGCGTGTTTCATTCACACATTGGTCTTCCCCACCTTGGTCATGCTGCACCATTGACTATGCTCAAGGCAACGTATCTACAGATAGGTGATACTAGTGCAGTTTCCTCAGTCAGTGTAGCTACTTGTGGATTTAATTTTCTTTCTGATGCCTTTACTTTAGTTCTGCTTTAAGACAATTATTTGAAGTATAAAATTGCTCTTTCTCAAGAAAAGAGAAAGCCAAAATAAAAAACCCTCAGTTTGAACTTAGGAGAGAACCTGAACTAAAACGCTACAACCAACGTCTGTTTCTGAAATGTAGTGTCCATGGCTCTACAGCTTTTAGACACCATCACACCATCTGACTGACAGCTCTACACAACACCTAAATTTGTTCAGTCACCGTTTAAAACAAGCTGTCAGTACAAATTGGCAGTAGCATAGGCCTGGCCAACAGCATGCCTTCCAATTCCCAGAACACTCCTCAAATCCATGTAACGCTTACAAACATGCCAACCGACTGCATTTCAGTAGCTTGGCACGGTAACGTGTTAAGGAAGTCTTCTCAGCATGGGTACCAAAGTACACACAGACTACAGGATGAAGAATCTCCACAATACATTCTCCACAAAGGGAGGTTTTAAAGGAATTCACAAGTCATCAGTAAATTAATTTTTAAGTTATCTTGATCCACCTGCAAATTCTAAAGCCCCTACAGCTGGTGATGGCACAGGAGCAAAGGAGAATACTTTAAAATACCACAGTATAATTACACAATACAGTATAATTACATGATATAATAATATAAATTTCACCTATTTCTATTTTCATTAGAGGAACCCCACAAGAAACAAACACAGGAGCACGTAATCATGCAGAATGTGAAGCACTAAAAAGAAGACTTTCCTTTTTGTCCAAATAAATTGAAAAGAATAAATTACTTTGCTTATGGTATGAATATGCCTATACTTTGTTACAAACACTTAAAAGGTTAAATCACTTTTGTCTGCATAAACTGCAAATAAATTTGAATTTACCTCCCAAAGTGCTTTAAAGTCCTTCTGCTCAATTCGAAGGAGCTCGCTATATTCTCTGGTAATGATGGTTGCATGACGAGGAGTGTTATCCAGAATAGACTCTCCAAAAGCTGTTCCTATTCCCAAAGTACATATTGTCACAGCATCCTTCGAATTAAAAATAAAATGGCACATATTAATATTCCAGGATGTTTTAAGAGTCTTTATGTCACATTCCCCTTAAAATTCTTCAGCAATTTGCTTTAAAACAAATTAAAAGTGCCAACAAAAAAATCAATATGCTGATTAACAACACAGGAGGCCTCAGTATGGAATCAAGTAGGAAAGTTGGATTTCTGTTTTCTATGACCATCAGCTGAATTAGGCATTTCTGTCTGCAACAAAACAAGGGTGTCACCCTCACCTTTGGAAGAAAGTTACGACCTCTAAAGATGGTTGTGATGATGAGGTCATTTAGAAACACCAGAAGTGATCAGAAGATAACTAGCATCAGAAATGCAATCTCGGAATACACATTTCTGCTCTATAAAGGCTACCCTTATCACAAGGAAAACTGGACTGTTATATTTTCTCAGTAAGTATAATTTTCAATTATAATATCCTCTTGTATTTATAACACATTTTTCTACTGTACAAGGTCTGTGCTCCATGCAGTCATACTGTTTAATAGATCAGTCTTGGGCTTTCTGTTGAGAATGCCAGTAAATCTCTCAACTGTTGGTGGATGCCTGTCAATTAAGTAGCAGGAAAAAAAAACCCACACATACAAAATAATTTTTGCATGCAAATCAGGGATTTCAAGAAAACTATTAAAAGTCCAAAACAACTTGGAATAGCATATTCAGGATGGTCCCAAATATGCAGTAAGGTCCACCTCAAAAGAGACTGTGTGAGCACACACCATTTATGTGATGGAACAATGGCTAAATCAATCCCCCTTGGCCAGGAACTCCTCTGTAATTGTTCAAATATAAATTATAAGCTATAATAGACAAAAAACTAGAGTACTCTAACTTGCTGAATCAAGATCTTTAGATACATGCTCTATTTTAGGCTTACAAGTTGCTATGTTCCTGAGCACAGGCTTGAAGCTGAACACTTATGTATGCCTCTTTGAAGCTGGGCCTTAACTGACTGTCTTTAGGGCAATTAAAAAACAAAAAACAACCCAGCAACAGCACTAAAAATTTAAACTGATTCAGACAGCATTTTACTAAGGAAATCATACATACACACACAGAGACAAATACACATGAACCTATAAATACATGTCAATTTTACTTGATACAACGTTAGAAATATAGTTTAACTCTAAAATGTAGGATTCATGAAATGTCTACATAAATAAAAGCAGAAAATTGTCAGCCCATCCGCTACATTCTTGTGGCTGATAATCCAGGAGAGATGCATGAGTATATTTCAGCACCATCTTCTGTGTTTAAAATTGCATTGTTTTCCTTTCATGCATCTAATAAGTGCTAATAGGCAAATGTTATTAAGATCAAGTTAGTAGCTTTATAATTGCATTATGAAGACAAATGCCCCAAATAGTCCTGTTCCCTGAATCACAGCAAATTGCTTTTGCACAGATATTACCATATAAAATTGTGTTCAGGCAAACAGTATCAATAATGTCTTAGAAAAGATCTAGGAAGAATTTACCAACTTGTACAAATAAATATTCAGGGAAGGGAAATGTGAACAGGTATTGCTTAAACGACAGATTGTTTGGAAATGAGCAGCTAGGCACCTAACTAGAGGTCTCTGCAAAGAGTCTATAATACAGGCTATACACTGAAGTTCTGCCTTAACACACGTGCCTTTCAGAGGTGAAGTACCCTGCTTGCTACCATACTTGCATAAGCAATCAGAGCTACAAAGAAAATGTGCCTATTGCTCATGGAAAATTTGATCTCCAGGTCTCCAAAATATTATTCTCTATTTTATTTAGAAAGTTCAGATACAAGATCTCTGCTTTGGGCAGAATAACCAGATAGCCTGGCAGAAAAACTTTTTCATTAGGTGGATCATAAGCAGTATTTACATACTCCAACTTCTTTTCCAATCCTTTCCCTCCCTCAAAAAAAAAAAAAAAAAAAAAAAAAAAAAAAAAAATAATTACCCTTTTTAGATTCTTTACAACCCTAAAGAAAATGTCTTTAAAGACACAATAGAGAAGATTAAAGGTGTTAAGATAATTTCTGATAAGGCAGCTGGTCAGCCTAAGAAATAAATTAACAGTGTGGGGTGTTAAGTCAAGGAGCTGAAATGGTCCTATCCTATGTTCATTAAAGAAAGTCCAGGCTTCTATCAAGCAAAAGTTCTTTCAGGTTTTTTTTTCCCCCAGCCATCATTGCTCTCCAAAGAAACGCAGTTTCTGCAAGGGAGAACTTTTTTTCCCTTTTGCAGCCAGCAAGGGAGCAAGCCCATCTGTCTTCTTCAAGACTTCAGAACCCCATTTTCTCTTTGCCCCTTGTTTATACATCTCCAGTCCCTGGAGATTCCCTGGGGAATCAGGTGTGCATTTCCTATTAGAACTGCTAACCTTACACTCACAAACCTCCTGCTGTTCAATGCACACTACAGGAGGGTTGCTGGCAGGTCAAAACTCAGTTTGCTGTTCCCCTCTGCAATCCAGAAGCAGCAGGGGGTTCTAGCTGCTGGTAACCAGCTAAAATTCACACAGCTATTTAGAAGGCAGTATTAAAGACTTAAAAAGATGAGATTGTTTCTGTTGCCGTCTGTCCTCTGAACACACTATAAAATGGTCGTGTTCAAATCAGAGGCTGTTTCTGTATTGTTTCACTGACTCACTGGCAGGTGAGGCACATGCAGTGATGGAGTTGTTAAACCTCTCCCCCCATGTCTAAAACATTATTGAATTTTTAAGACCACTCTAGAATGGATGAGAATCAGGAACAAGGTTCTGCCTCATTCTCTCCCTCATCATCACAAGGCACATCCCTGCATGCTCCTCCCTGATTTGTGGCACTTTCTATTTTCCAAGCTGGCAAACAGAACTTTTGTACTGTGTGTAAATAAAATCATGGTGTCAGAAAGAGAAATGAAGGGGGGGGGGCGGGGAAATTATGACTGCTAATTGAAAGGGATTGTAAACTTTTTAAATTTTCATTTCTTCAGTGTTTTGAGTTTATAAGGAAGTTGATGTAGCTATTTTGGTTTTATTTTCATCATTTTGCCACATCTTGTACCTTTACCTCATCTCTGCACCTGTGTCCCTCCAGGACTCCATATCATCTCCATGTTCAATGGAAGACTGGCAAAAGCTGGCATTTTGAAAAGTTTGCTTACATTACTTTGACACAGTTCAGTTTGATCTCAACAAAAATTTATTTTTATAACAGAGGATACACATGTAACTACCTGATCTATGAAGTAATTTTCCTGTTCCATTCCCTCCACTGCAGTATGTTTCAACCATTCAGGTAAGAACTCCTTATCAAACTACTTTCAATGACAGCAAAGAAATATCTTCCTACAGTACAACTGCAGTTTGCCAGCATATGTTAGGTCATTCTCTTCACACAACACAAGGCAATTTGCTTAAAAGAGGCATTATGCTTCTAAAAGGACTGGGACCAACTTCTCTTCCAGTTCCTAATTAAAGTATTTACAGATCAGACTACCTGTGCTGTAATAAGATTTACTATTTCCATACCATTCTATATATCTTCTGAAAGCTACTTGCAATGTATTGGACTTTTTCCCAGGTTACCTGGTAGACAGAATTAAAATGATTTTTCTGCATCAATTTCCAATAACCTAAGTTCAAAACCCAAATTAGCACAACTACGACACTGCGGAGCTCGGCATGGGCCAACACACCCTGCTTCTCAGCCGAGCACAACAGCCCAGCCAGTCTCTGTTACAATGGGTAGAGCAGTTCTCATGATCAAACTAAAAAATTTAAAGGCATATTTACACTACTATACAGACTACAGTACAAATGTATGCCACAACTTCACCTACATTATCTCCAAACTACATAACGACTATTTACATGCAGAAAGCAGTATTGCAAGGACTGTCCTGTTTAAATCCCTTTCCCTGTTTCCACATCGTCTTATCACATACCTTCTTTGTCCTCAGTTTCAAAGAGCCGACAAATTCTTCCCTTTCTTACGTGGATATCTGAACCTCTTTCTTCACAGTCACT
>NW_008595898.1:24069-32012 GCF_000691845.1 Merops nubicus
AATAACTTATTTGGCTTTTGATCCCTAGCCCTCTGCATCTTCCTACAGCTGATGCTGCTGTACCACCCAAACACCCACAGCTCCTTCTTTAGAGTTTCTCTAAAAAAGGCTAATTGTTTGTAAAGTCAATGCCCTGTGCTCAGTTTGGTCTGTTTTTAAAAAGTGATCAGCTTGAAAGAGACTCCAAACCACAGGCAAGATAAACTGGCAATAGCCCCCAGCGCACACTATGATTCCAGCTGGCACACTACAGCAAAACTGCAGATCAAATTGCTATTTGGTCTTTGTTCTCTTCATTCCTTCCCATTTTGTCAGATAGGAATATAAATCTTTGTAATTTGGAGTAAAAGGTTCTGAATCTAAATCAGTAAAACACAATGTTGCAGAATCTGGCAAAGATGTCACACTGAGGCTTTTGTCATAGGGCATTTATTCCCAGCTTTGTTCTGAGACATTACCAACAGTAATCCCTCAGTACCTGTTCATTTTCAAAACAGAGTCCAAAGATTAAACATATACAAGGCAGTCAGCAGTATTTTATAGGCATCATCAAACTAGGAGTATCTCTAAGAGGAACTTCTATTACTATATACCTTGGTTGTAACACTGGGCAGGTAACAGTGCCAAATAAAAATGAAATTCAGAATCTCTTCCTAACTGAGGGTAAAGACCTCTTCTGATAAGATTCTAAACAGGCTTAATTTTCTGTTTATTTTGAAAGGAGACTTACTACGTCTCTGTGAGACTTTTAAGTACAGTATTTATGAGGGTATATTTTAGAAACAAGCTGAGGCAAGACAAAAACAGTTTATTACACTTACCTCTACAATTCACATTGTAACATTTTTACTTTAAAAAAAAAAAAAAAAAGTCCCCTTCAGTTTCTTCTTGATTGTTGAATACCCAGAAAATTCCTAAGTAATTTGTATAGAAAGCAGACCAGTCACCACTCATGGTGTGAGTGGATGAGTAATCCTGTCAGATCTGTGTGTTGCAAATTGTATTGTCCCTTTTCAGTGGCAAATGAAATACCATCATAACCAGTAGCAGCCAGCAAATTTTACCACCTCAGTGGAACAGAACTAACAGTAACGGAGAAACATGCTCTGGTTAAACTCTCTAAATCAGATATAAGTAGTTGAACATGATTTTCAAAGTAGTCATTTTAGTATTAAACACTGCCTGTACTCAGTTGGTTATGTATTCTAACACTGCCCTCTTGTGACATAATACCATTTTGCAAACTGTTCTGTCCCGGTTAGAAGGCAGAACTGTGTCCCACCTCCCTTATCCCTCAGTTTCCCAGGTAGAGAGGTAAATAAGGAAGGCAGGGGTAATGAAAACCTTGCACCAAATTGAAAATTAACAAAATGAAATATATTATTTAACAGGGAACAGAAAGGAAGAAGGGAAGGGGTTTAACAGGGTACAGAAAAGGAGAAGGGTAGGGGTTTAACAGGGAAGGGGGGTTGTAGGAACAACA
Source organism: Merops nubicus (assembly GCF_000691845.1). Taxonomy (NCBI): domain Eukaryota; kingdom Metazoa; phylum Chordata; class Aves; order Coraciiformes; family Meropidae; genus Merops; species Merops nubicus. Next base: position 25,553 of record NW_008595898.1, read on the forward strand.
AGGCAAGGAAGATTAAACTTCCAAATATACAAAACCCAAATGCTGTGCTGAGGCTCCCCAGTGCTGGATCTCGCTGGCTTGAGATGGACTGAAGCTGGATGCACAATCCTTGGACGGGGATGGAGGCAGGGAAGAGTCTGTAGATCAGGCCCCGGTCTCCAAGATGGCCACGGCCACGTGTAGCACAGGGAGCAGCAGAGCAGCGTGTGCCCAGGTAGAAGGTCAAAGGAGCAAGAGCCAGAGCAAGAGAACCAGAGCAAGAGGAAGAGGCGTGCCTTTCTCGCCCCTTTTATAGACCTTGGCAGGAAGTCCCGAAGACAGGAAAAGGGGAGTGGGAATAGGACAGGTGTACGCCCCTTTCATTCAGGCTTGTACCTGGTTTAGGGTTTCAGATCCCCACCCACCAGGGGCAGCAGGTTTCAAACCATTACACAAACAGAAAGGATTTTTCCAAATCAATACAGAAGTGAGGCTTTATCTATGATATCATAAATACATGTATTTGTCTTTATCAAAACATCTAAATCAGTACATGGAATGCTTCCTCTTACCACAATAAAAATACTAACATTACCTATTATTTGATGTTTACATGAATTCTCAGCTTGATCCTAATCAGCATTACTAATATTTTCGGTGAGAAATGACAGGTGTCTGCATGAGTAAGCTCACGTGCAGCAAAACGTCTAATTCATATTCAGTCACTAGCTATTGTGAAGTCTTGACCCATTAGTGCGTTTAGATGTAATTTCTAGTGCAAGACACATAACTCCATGCCTCTGGAAGAGCAAAGACCATTATCAGTAAGCACCAAGCAGACAACAACTCACCATACTTTTAATGGGAGAAAGCTACCAAACATCAAAGGTCACTGCAGAAAGAGTTAGCACATGGTAACTGCTACACAACACATTTTTTCCTAGGCTTGCTGAAATTTAAATTCCCTAGGTAGATAGATAAATACCCAGTAAAAGTGGAACTAATATTTTTAATCAAGTGGATTGATTTTTGATATTTACATTAACACTGTAGGCATCATCATATGATCATAGGATAATTCAAGTTGTTAAGAAAACTTAGAAAGTCACCTAGTACAACCTCCTGTTCATCTTAAGTACTAAGAGATTACAAGCCATGTCTAAAGACACTAACCAATAGGAACCTAAATATGAATTTAGCTTCTCTCTTCCTAGAAAAGATGGTATAGTCTTTTAAAGTCACTTAAACTTCTCTCTCTGTTCTGCTCTGCTGGAAGTTTCTCACTAGCATTAGTGCCATTCATGGTGTACCAGTAAGAGAAGAGCAACTAATCGTTACTACGACTTTGCAAAGGAAGCTTTGGCTCCTGGGTGCTCTTACTGGAAAATGTGTTCCAGGATAGGTTACAAACACCCCTACACTTTAAGCACTGGTCATCTATTACTAGCTGGGAGCACAATGCTGGCAACTGAGCCTGACTGCCTATGGGGCTACAGTGGTATTTCCTCCACCATCTGGCTTTGTAGTGAGCACAGTAGGAAAGGAGTACCAGCAAGTGCTTCAAAGCTCAAGACAGATCAGCAGCACCATGCCAACAAGGAAGTACAGGCAAGACTAGAACAAAGCACCCAGGAGCTAAAGGCAGGAAAAGGAGTAGAAGAGACAACGATGGACAAAGAGGGACATGGTATAAATACCAAGCTGGAGTAAAACCAATTGGACTCAATTACTACTTAGGAGTCCTCAACCACCAAACTTATCAGCACTGCAACAGTAAACACATGAGCTGCTGTCCTTTTAGGAGTGAGACCCTATCCTATGGCAACTGGGCAGTGGTTCATTCAGTTTATTGTTCCTGTAAGAAGCAAATGTGACGTTAACAAATTACTGCAGAATATAATGAATTATATTCATTAGGGCTACATGAATTGTAGTTCTGTAGTCTCCTATTAGCAGGAAAATGCACTGAACCTGAACAAGCAGAAAAAAAAAAAAATTATATTAAAAAGGCTGAAGTATTCTATCCTGCATCCAACAGGATTCTGGATCCAAGATTTGGATTCCCAGATCCAAACAGATTCTTAATTTAAATTCCACATCCAGAATGTTTTTGTATCTATGCTTCTTCCTGATTCAGTGCTGCGGTTTGGGGTCAGGGCCACCTCTGGAACCGTAACAGACGCTCTGTTAACCCCCTTCTCCCACCCCTGAAAGGAAAAGAGAAAGGGAATAAGGGAGAGAGACTTATTGATGAGAAAAACAACTTTAATACTACCACTAATAATAATAGTACTAATGATAAAAAATAGAATATGTACAATTATATACAAAACCAGTATTGAACCTAACCCTCCCATACCTGATAGCAACACATCACCGTCACCCCTGGCTGGGGAGCAGCCCCCAGGAAGAAGTCCCAAGCTGGACTTGGCCACAGAGGACCACATACAGAAGCTGGATTCTGGAGCTCAGCTCAGGAACACAGGGCTCGGGATCAAAGGCAGGATGGATGAAGTCCTCCTCGGATGCTGGCCCCTGCAGCAGGAGCAGCCAGCAGAAGGCAGCACAAGGGAGACAGAAGGGCCGATGGAAGGGGTTGCCCCTCCTGATCCTTCAGCTTCTACTGCCTATGATGGCTGTGGGATGGAACACCCCACTGGTGAATCTTGGGGTCAGTTATCCTGCCCGCCCTCCCTGCAGGTGCGGGGTACTCTGCCCCCCTCCGTGTGGGAGACAAGCTAAGCAGTGGCCTTGGTCTGCATACCAATCCCTGGCAGTCACTCTAAACATGAAGTCTTACCACTGCTAAAACCAGACAGTTTGCTGAAAATATGTTGTTAGCTTCAGACAGAGCAGTTAATTAGACGAGCTTTAGCTGACAAGTTAAAATTATGAAACAGAACCAGCCCTGTTCTAACCCAAAAAAGGACATTCCGTAAGGATCGCTGGTCCCTAACAGCAGCATGGTGCCATCTTTTGGCAAACACCGGAAAATATTTGATTGCTTTAGACATGCACAGAAAAGGGTCTCATAAGAACCCAGTACTGTTCTAAATTGTGACAATACCAACAATAGTCAGGACATGCTGAGAATTGATCAAATTAGCCTACTTATACTCTCAATCAGTCTCTACCTAGTACAGTGAAGAGGTTGCTAAAAATAATGGTATGAAAGAAGTTTCTTTTCTATCAGTTTACTGAACGAAGTAGAAGACCCAGTGCTGACACACTGCCACAACTCATATTCTGACCAGATTTCCCTTGTGATGCAGTGCTCAACAAAGTGAAAAATCCAATTTCTGCCAATCTGCTATGAGCAAGAAACTTTCACCAACGAGCCAAACAACATACTACCACCATCACCCCCACCATTCGTGATACAGTCAATCAACTTGGGAAAGAGGGCTACTGTTACACTCCAGGACCTGGGGAGCTATACTGCTTGTGAAGGCACAAAGAGTTGCATGTCAGAGGTACAACCTCATGCTGAGCTACAGGATGGGACAATCCCAGATCTCAAACATGAGAGCAGGGAATGGGACATGATACCCTCCCAGAAGACTCAGTTCACAGCAGAAAGTGCATGACTTGTCAGTGTGACATTAGACAACATGGGTGGGAGACTTTCAAGGAGAAATATCTCATCCTTTTTCTTTGTTCTTACTCTAAATTCCCATTTTTTTAAAATCTAGGGGTGTCAAGATAATACCAATAAGTAGCTTAGAATTTGGGGGTATTTTACTTGTTCTTCTGTTTCTTAAAACAGACTAGGTATTACTTCCAGGTCTAACACAGCAGCAGTTCCAAGACTCTGCTATTACTATAATACTTTCTTATTCTTACAGTGAAGACATCAGTATGCTGTTATCAGACTTCACTGTTGGTGGTCTGGGTTTGATTCGAACTTTCTGAACAATGACTAATTTAAATTAGGAATTAAAGGAATTACAGTAATAGAATCCGAGAATGACTTAGGTTGGAAGGGACCCTACAAATCATCTAATATAACCTCCCTGCCATGGACAGGGATACCTCTCAATTAGACTAGGTTGCTTGAGGCCTCACTCAACCTGGCCTTGAACACCTCCAGGAAATTAATTAACAACTCTTAGTTCTTTAGCTTAACCTTGTATGGCACTACTAGAAAAGACAGAGGAGTCTGTTTTCATATGAAAACAGACTATTTTCCAGAGCATTACATTTCAGTTTTGTTGAATTCAATGGCATGATCTGTCCCCATAAACAAAGGAAAATATGCTTGTGATAAGACAAAATACCTGCACAACATAATTCATTGTTATCTACCTCAGTGTAAATCCTATCTTTTCTTTTTACTACTGACTGGATAGTTTCATTTAAAAAAAAAAAAAAAAACATAGGTCTCTTTTACCTGGTGGTTGCTTGTATCAGAAACCTTCACATCCAGTGATCCTGTCAGAACAGCATACCAGTTCGTCCCAATATCACCCTGACGAAACACTGGAGAGATGAAATCTTGTAAATAAGAGCTATCTCTTTAAGTCAGCAACGTTAACAGACATTCTCTCTCATATCACTGTACTCCTGTAGTCACTGCTAGAACTATAGTAAGTAGTCTGATATGGCAAATTCTATTACAATAATATTTCCAATGACACTAGAAAACACATACTTAGTAAACCAGTCAATAGACTGCAAATACACTGAACACACAGAATTGCTTCACTCTTCTCCCCAGTTTACTCCTTGCTGCTTTTTTACTACAATCTTAGCTAATAAACAAAGCAAAGTACTTTCTGAACAACATCCCCTTGAAATTCACAATCTTCCAATGCAGACACAGCTCCCACTGACTTCAGTAAGAGTTCTGGCTGACAAGCAGCTGCAAGACTTTGATGTTCAGGCACTCCAACTGTGTAACTAAAGAGCATCAGGATTGCTACCACTCTAAGGAAACACAAGTGCTGTGTGCCTAAACCATGCCAGATTCATCTCAGGGGTACCTCAGACTCTAGTAAATACCACAGGTCTCCATCAGCCACTCCCCTGGTACAGCTCTGGGAATTTGCACACTCCCATCACAAGACCACCGCTTATTTCCATCTCAGCTTCACAGACCAAGCACAGCTGTCCACCTTCATCTGGCATGCAAGCTGCTAGAGCCATCACAGAGCTGTTGCACCCCACAGCAGTATGCAGCTCTGCAAATCTGTCTTGTGTTATCCAAAGTGACTGCAAGCCACATGCTATTATAGCGATATGTGTAGTGATACACTTTCACCTCTGAGATCACAAAGCACCTACAAAAGAGATCAATAGCACATTTATAGGGGAAGAATGAGGCCTAAGTGAAATAACTTGCTTCTAATCTTTCAACAAAACAGTGGCAAAGTCCTAAATCAAATAATGGGTGCCTTGTTACTATAGATTCACTAAACACTGTATTTGTAGAGCAAGGAGCATTTTGGTTCTGCCTTCCCCCATGACTGTAAACATTTTTATGGCCATTCCACTGATTGTGCTCTCTCATCAATCTCCTAGACACCATCACAGTCTAAGCCAGAATTTTACCTACATAAAATAGATAAACATATGAAGCTCTCTTACATGTGATTCCTTTTTCCAGATTTTCATAGTATCCACAGAGACATATCTGTTGGAGAAGGTTTGGATGAAATTTCTCAAAAGCTTTCACTTCTTTCAGTCGTGTGAATATTATATCTAGATCTTCACTGGAACGTTCCAGAGGTCTGCAAGAAAAGAAAGGACAAAATTCTCAAGAGCTTTAGAGAAACATTCCCACCTGCACGCACCAAACTTTAAAAAGTTTGCATTAAAGATCACACTATAACATAAACCATTTAAACTGCATTTCACAGGTACATAATGAAACCCTTCCAAAACATCCCAACAACTGTCCCTTATCAACTTGTGTGTGGTTATTATCATTCAGCACAAGCTCCATTTAGCACCAAAGTCCTGCTGTAGCAATTACTGTGTAAGCACATATGATGATACAGTCCTTATCCCAAAGAGCTTAAAATTATATATAGTTTTAAGTTTGTAAGGGAACACAAATAAACAGATGTCCAAACATGCAAGAGGTCTGTGGAATCAGTGTGCAAAACAGAAGTCCTTGATCTGGCTAAAAGAAAAGCTTTAGATGCAGTAGTAACTCCTATATCCACATCTCTCTTCTGCATTTTACCCAGTATAAACTAACTTCAGTGTTCTGTTTCCTCCTCTCACTTGCAAGCAAGAAAGACAACTTTCATAAGTACATTCTCTTTCACACAGTTCCTCTCTCTTAATGTGGGACAAATTAAATAGGCATCAAGAATCTTAACTCTTCACTGGTAAGGATAAAGAGTTTTACTCCAAATAATTAAATATTTTAAATCTATGATAGTAACAGCTTTAAAAAATCAAAGATTTTGAGAAAAATAAAATTGTAGAACTCCCTCTAACAAAGTAGTATGGGGACCAGCAGTTCAGCCGCTTC
>NW_008595898.1:32043-37969 GCF_000691845.1 Merops nubicus
AGATAATGAAACTGAAGTAAATTAGCTCCATAGCATACACTTTATATGTGACTATCAAACATTATGAATCAGCAGGTAAGCCAACCTCTAGCTGACAGCATTAGAAAGAATCTTTCACAACAGATGAAATGCCTACCACTATGCAGAGAAAGAAACAAAGTTCCCAGGTGATGCTCCTAGATGTTGGATCAGATGCAGAAATCATCTATGTATAATGGGATACCAGAAAGACAGATAACTGTCAGTGATCAATCATTAGATTTACCACTCACTCAAATGCTGCTAGTTAACATTACTCACAAAAAATGTTCTTTTAGCCAGTGCATGAGCTTCTAAATGAACAGAAGTCACATAGCTTACAATGAAAAAAGACTAAGTTCACAAATACATACCTTTATCATCTTATTGTTACACCCACAGTGTAAGCACTCCCTTCAACTGGACTTTTTTTTTTTTTTTAAGATTCCTCTTTGTAATCAAAGACTTAAGGGATCCAAATCTCTGTCTCAGGGAAGAAGCCCAGCTCCTTTGAATCTGTCTCTCATCTTTCTTATTAAGTCTAGGAGGGATTAAATCTCTATCCTCATTTATACTCCAACTTACCCTTATTAACTGCAGATGAGAATAACAACTCTCTGGTGTATACAGTTGCTTCTACATCAGTGACATCCTCTTACCACTTCAAATGACAACCAACTGCAACAGCTCTCTTTTAAAATATTTCAGGTAAGATTTTCACCCATTCCTTTTTTTTGACTTTGTAATAGCTGACACATACTAATAAGAATTAACTCTCTTGTTAAAATCCTTTTAAGAAGATTAAGAGGTGCAGCTTGCAAACAGATTTAAAACCCATTTATACAAGAACCCCACCTAAACCATAATACAACTTGGAACGCTAACTCCCTTAATTTATGGGCTCTCAAAATTAATAGCAAAACCCAAGTGAAAAAAAAAAAAAAAAGGATATTATTCTCAGAATTTCCCCTCTTCCTGGAAAAACTGTGTCTGAGGCGATGTCATCCATGCAACTTGCTCATAGTTCTCTGCATTCAAGTCCATCAGTTCACATGCACAGAACTGACTGTAGGATCTCAGTCTTCAGTAGTTTTAATTCTTCCATGCAGACAGACACGGGAAAAGCGAACAGGGTTAGCAAACAGCATGAACCAAGTTGTGTAACTTAAGCAACACTGTTATCTCAGTGCCCTTTCTGAAATGCAAGTACAGAAACCCCTTCCACTTCTAATGCTGTCATAAGCACAAGATCTGGGGGGATTTAATTCATAGATTACGTTGCTTTTTTTCCTGAGATCTGCTGAGGACTCAAGAGACAAGGTTTCTGTCTAGTTCAGAAGAAGGTGAGAACAGGGCTCACTTCCATTGATGTGACAAGGAGTGTCTTGTGTCAGGCAGATAAACTGCAGAAAACGCTTGTTCTTCTGACAAAAACTGCTTCATGACCCCAGTTAAGTAAGTCATCATGGAAGGACAAGCATTCTCACAGGTAGCTGAGCCATGCTTATTGGAGTTTTAAACATCAGCCAGCAGTGAGAAAGCAAACCCTGTGTTTATTTGGAATGACAAAATAAAGTCACATGTTCCTAGTGGCTTACTTTAGCAAGCAGCTGAGCTACAGCACTTTGTATTAGCAGCAGTTACTTCCACATGGAGTACATGAAGTGGGTATTTGAAGTGGGATATACAGCTGTACTCTAAACAAAAAGAGGAATCCAAACTTCTAAGTAATATGCATAGTAGTAATCTCAAAATTTTATATCCATTACATTTCTCATTTCTATTAAGTGCTGACAACCTGTAACAATGAGACTGGTTTCAAAAGGATAGTTTCATTTAGTGAGAAAGCATAATGAGGATAATAAAATACCATAGCATCAATTAACTGCTTTTCCACATGCTTGCATTACTCAAAGTTTGACTACTTTCTACAAACCATCTTTTAATAAAACAATCATCATTGTAACTGTTATCATCATCATTAAATTAATATTAATCTATCTACGATGGCAAATTTTGTTTTCTATTTCCTGTGTACAAGCTGCCTAGCACAGAACAATATCAGTACAGGACAATATAAATTTACTTCCTCATTGCAACTACCTTATTAAATTGCTGTAAACTTGGCTTTTTTAAAGCATAGTTTGGCACATTATGTTATATTATACTATTATAGCTAATCTTATAACATATTTCTTAGAACATGAATTATTAAGCCTAATAATGCCTAAGCATAAGAAGTTTAAAAATGCATTTCAGTGAAACTTCAATTACCACCGGGTTTTCCGCTACAGCTTCTGTCCTTTCCTAAGCACTCTTGTTTCTGAAAGCTCTAGCCCAATGTATAGAACAGGACCACAGATGAATCTAAAGCTGTGGACAACTCTCTTAAATCAATTAAAATTCTTCAGCTCTCAACAGTTTGGTCAAGGTATGACCTAGAGCAGAACTATTTTAAAGCAAGGCCAGCCTTCTTGGGGAAAATCTACCACTCTGTCCAGTGAAGCATCCCCTCCCTAGGCTGCCTCATCCAATTTAAAATAAATTTTAAGTAAAACAAATTGTGAAGTACTACATTTTTCTTCATCTTTTTTTTTTTCCCCCTAAAAAAACATCTTACTCCTTTTCCCCAACTTTTCAGCACCTTTGTGGGGCAGCTGCTGCTCTATCTCCATTTCCCTTAAGTCTGCAGAGTACAAGCATAGAAAGAGCTTTAGCATCTGCTGTCTTAACCACATGTCACTAACTGGCCCAGGAATCATAACTGAGTAGGTATCATGCCATGATCATAGCAAACGCCAAGACAAAGCCATGCAGAAGGAATGACTGGTCTGGAAATGAAAACTTCACGCTTAGTATCTCTTACCATGAAGGATAATGCATGGGTGACCCTACTACACTCCTCTCTCCAATCTTCAATTTAATATGATTGTCCCTAAATTTGTATCTCAACAGGGTGCTGTGCTGGCATTCTATTTCACTGTGGCCAAAGAAAAGTGTGATTTCCAGCACTGTAAAGCAGGACTACAAAATTATTAGGAAACATCAAAAAGCTAGAGTAATTTATTTGCACTACCTTACAAGCCTTTCTGCTTCGTTTGACCACTGAACACTGATGTCCAGCTCCTTATTTATATTACTAATTTGCCTCTTCAGAGCATACTAAGTCTTACCTTATCTTCTTCAATACAACATCACAGTGTAGACATGCAAGTGACAGCAACAATGTTAGTTACATATCTCTACTCAATTTTGTCAATAAGGCTTCTTTAAAGCATACTTTACCCCTATCTTTTTGGTTGTGAAGACTTTAGGCACATATTTCAGAGAGATAAAACAATTTTCTTGACAGTGTCTGCTTGACTATGTGTAAAAGGAGAAAAGGAGACTAAAAACAAACAAAAAAAAAAAAGGCTGCCAGAAGTATATCTTCAAAAGACTACTTCATATTTTTAAGTGCAAACTACTCAGGCTCAAAGTTTAAATACAGACAGAGTATAATTGCTACAGTTCTTCACATACATAATTTGGCCAAGTATTTCTGTTCCTGTGTAGAATATATAGTTTCATAAAAGAAACTACTTCAATAGTGTTAAGATTAAATATCTGAATATTTATATATGCTATGAAAGACTTGTTAACCTGCAAGAAAGTAACAAGCTTGAGTTTGTTTTGTTTTTTCAAGTTTATCTAACTATAACCTATTACTTTCTCTTCTACTATATGATATGTCCTTTTCTTAGGTTGTTCTTCATAATTGGTTTGACTCTTGTAAAAGAAAAAACAGGAGATATGTAGTTTTACTTTCCTTGCCAAGACGCCTCTAGAATTTTTAAATGTTTATTTCCATAACATATGTTAAAAAATCTGAATGGTGCTCTAACTGAATGAAAACACTTAAGTCCATTTCCTTCCCTTGCTCTTTTTAACTCTTTAAAATGGCAATATTACATTTCAGACAACAATGAACAGGCCATGATGAACGAGTAGATATAATGTATTTCTTCCATTGGCAAGGCTCTTTGTAGAAAAAGTATCATACCACACAACAGACAAATAAAGCTAGCTCACCTCTGGGTTAAAGATGCAAAGGTAAACTCCATGAGCTGGAAAGTACCAGTAACCACCATGGACCAATGGACCATTTGGTGAATTTTAATAGCATACTCTGCTTAAGACATGACCACGCTTAATACTAGTACCAAGATACCATTTTCCATAAGTAAGAGCAGGACAACACTGAAGCACCTCTCTCCTCCAGACAATGCTGTAAGGCTCTCTGACTTTCAAATTCTCTTTAAGAAAGGGAAGTCTAAGAGAGGGATACCACTGACCTATCAAAGTACTTTAGACCTGTGCCAAGAGATTTAAAAGCTAGACATAAATGCAGTTACCTTTAATCTGAAGTAATATCCAGATCTTTTGCTGACTGCATACCCCAATAGGAAGGATACTACCCTCAGCAAGCACCATATGGGCCTTATCTTTCCTTCCGATTCTCAACTATACATGGAAGATAGGAGCTGGCTAACCACCAGAGGAACATAAAGATTGATATATTCACTCACGATGTGGGATGAAGTGAAGACAGAAGCAAACCAAGCAAGAAACCAAATGACCAGTCCAACCCCAACTGCATAGCCATGAACATATAATGGTGCCATTATTACAGATCTAACCCTCCCTCTGTGACTGGTTGTACTTGTGTCCCACCATCACTAGGAGTTCTGCCCACACTGGATAGCTGGGGAGCCCTTCCAGTAACAGGAAATCCTATACAGTGCACTCATTACACAAGGGAACCTCCCCCATCCACTACAGGGAGAACCAGCCTTTACGCTATTAACTTTAGAGGCAAGACACTTGATGTTAATGCTGAGTGAGGGGCACCTGGTGATGATGATCTAATTGGTTTCCACCCAAAGCTGGCCAGGCACTGGGTGAAAAACAACCAGGAAGGTCTTTCCTGCCTGGTTGTGGACATCATCCATATGCCAACCCTGATTCAGGGCTGGGGGTTTAGACACCAGCACTTCACCAGCTAAGGGTTTACTCCCACGAGGACACAAGGCAATCAACTTTCCTCAAGAAGCACTTTGTACTTGTTACATTTGTACAACCAAATCCATGCTTTCAACACTCCCATTTCAGCTCCTCTCTCCCTTATCATGGGAAAAGCCTTATCACAAAGCTTTCAAATGATAACGAAATAATTATTTTCTTCTGATTTCCAGTTCATGAGACTTTAGGATTCCAGTTTTCATACTTTCTCTGACACAAAGGAAACAAAAATTTAAAATTTTATTTAAACCCTGTTCCGTGGGATTCTTACACATACAAATCATTCAAGTTAAGAAAAAAACAAAAAAACAAACAAAAAAAAACCACAAACAAACAAAAACAAAACAAACAAACAAAAAAAAAAACTGCCAAAGCTTAGTTTCTAACAAAGTACAACTACGACCTACACTTCAGATAATCTCTCATGTCCTGCTACGCAAGGCACAAGAAATGCTGTAGATAATCCTGATCTACACTGGCACTAACTGACCCGCCAGTTAAATGCAGGCCAACTGGTGGCTAGCTGCAGTCACACAGAATTTGTAGTAGTTAAGTTGTATCCTCCTCAGTAGAGGGCAGGAAGGGGCCTCATTCATTAGGGGACTGGAGCACGTGTCTGATGAGGAAAGGCTGAGAGACTTGGGTCTGTTTAGCCTGGAGAAGAGAAGACTAAGAGGAGACCTTAGCAATGCTTATAAATATCCAAAGAGCAGGTGTCAAGAGGATGGGGCTGGTCTCTTTTCAGCAGTGCCCAGTGACAGGACAAGGGGCACAGGAAGTTCCACCTAAACATAAGGAAAAAAATTCTTTACTTCGGAGGGTGATTGTTGTGGTTTGAGGCTTGGAA
>NW_008595899.1:0-203 GCF_000691845.1 Merops nubicus
CTTGCACAAGTCCAGTCATTGGACAAGGGATCCTTCTGAGGACCCTCTTGATCTACTAGATTCATCTTCTACTAGATTGTCATCTCTGAATGCTTGTACCACTAGTCGAAGCAGCAATAACAGGAAGCTGGCGGCTGACCCACAGCAGCATTAATTTTTCCCTCACAAGGGAAAACAGCATCAGTGGCGATATAAAACCCGAA
>NW_008595899.1:341-543 GCF_000691845.1 Merops nubicus
GTTGGGCAATAACAGCTGCAACAAGGGGATGCAATATAAAGCTTTTAGTCGTAACTAGGTAAGACTCTGCATTTCACAAGGACTCGAATCGTGTACTTTCTGTGCCAGCCCAGCTGCAGGACAAGGTTCCTGGCCTGAGAGCACTGTGAATGATACAGAGACCGAGAAGAATGGTGTTTTGTTGCCATCAGGGACAGCTGAA
>NW_008595900.1:0-40419 GCF_000691845.1 Merops nubicus
TGCGGGGGGCACGCTCTCGTCTCCCCGCTTTACCAAAGATGCCTTCTCATCCCTTCGGCTCCTTAGGGACGTCGCTGTTTCCTTCCTAGGCTAGAGGTTACTTTTCCATAGATGTTTTTGTGTCCCTGAAGCCGTTTAAAGGTGATTGTCTTCCCTCGCCCCCCCCGCCCTTCTTCCTATGGAACGTGTTGTTTGAGGCTGTTCTTTTTAACTGTCAGTTGGTGATGGAGTTGGAAGGTAATGAAACCTTAAGAAACAGAACGTAGGCAGAATAAGGAGCAGCTTTGTAACGTGCAGATAGCCTGTTACAAACAGCCTTGCGTCTCCTCTGCACCTCTCTTTTTCTTCACCGGTATTGTGGATTCTGATAATTTATTAGGCTTCTAATTTAAAGAGGAGTTTGGCTAAAATGCTCGGTGTGTCGAGGATGTTGCAAAAAGCGATGGGATTTCTAGCTCTGTGATTACGTTGTTGTTAAGAAAGCTGAAGTGGAAGTTGTCCCGTTCTGCCCCATCTCTCGGCAATCTGGCAACTATATTATCCCTTGTATTTCGAAGGGACCTGCCTGCAGTGTCTGACAGCTTACAGGCCGATTAGAATTTAACTGAGTCATGGCACTATAAATGTTCAGAGATACTGTAAAGCTTTAAAGAGGGCAAGTCCAGTCTGTGAAGACCTGTGGGGAGGAGGCAGTCCCTTGTGGAAAGGGGGTGGCTCATCCCTGGGTGGGTGGTAGGAAGCCTTTTTTGTTAACACTCAAATGCAGTTTACTGTTTCTGGGGCTGACTGAACACACTAGAAAGGGGCCCATTAAGATGTCATATTACAAAAGCCTTTCTGAGCTGAAGATCAGATTTATCTTCATCTTTATTTAAAATCTGATTTAATGGCATCTGAGTAATTGTTGTTACATGGTCAGCAAAAGCTGACGTTTTGGTGACCGAAAGTTCTTGTCTAGAACCATGTTCAGCAAGTTTGGGGCTTCTGCTGTCTGGGGCAACTGTCTTGCCAAACTTGTGGTGGAGTGGTCGGACTTGCTGTTTTATCAGCGATCTCTTGAGATAGGGTTGACATTGACTCCCAAGCAGGACAGCAGGTTTGTCAGGAGTGAAACGCATGCACAAGGGTGTATGTTTTCTGTTGAGTGGGATGGAATTGGTAACAAGGTGGGGATGAAATCAGACCTGGTAGACTGGCCTGCACTTCTGAATTATCCAATGGGCGAGAGCTGTCATTGTTTTTCAGATTTTTGTAGGCTGTGCATGCAGAGAATACAAGATGCTGTCAAATACCATACTGTACTGGATATTTTTTATTTTTTTCCATGTAATCTTGAAGTAGAAAATTACCGGAGGAAAACGTGCTCTTCGTCTCTGCTTCCCATACTTGTTTCCTTGTCTGAAGTGAAAGGTGCGCTAATAGAAATTTGAGGAAAATAACCCAAATTTATTATAGTCATAAACCACTATGTTGGTAAACAAGTAAAAGTGAACTAATGGTTTTATATTGTGAACTTGAATTGGTGATTTAAGTGCTGGCTCTATCACCTGCTGTATTTGATAGCTGTGTTTAGGGTGAATCTGTTCTTGTGAAAGGCTGAGGAAGACATACTTTTTTAAGCGATTCAGTTGAGGTTATAAAATTCAGGTATGAAATGACACTATGGTGGTTGTATTGGCCTGTTGGTTTTGCTTAATGTGGGATTCGTTTGAAAGAATTGGCGAAGGCTTGCTTGCTTAAAGCTTATTTTATCTTTTCGGACCTAACTTTATTTTTCTGGCTTTGAGCATTGGCAGAAGGTTTCTGTGTTACCAGTTCTATTATTGTTAGCAGTGAGAACACTGTTAATTTTACTGGTGACAGTGCGGGACAGTCCTATATTAGTAGATAAACTATGTGTTGCTTTGTGGCGAGCACATGTATAAGCTTGCCCAAGGCAAAGACGGGGAGTTGTGTTTCCCACAGTCAGCTGTTGCTCAAGAGCTCCTTGCAGGGCTGTCGCAGAACACATGAAGACTAATATTTCATTAATTTTAGAATAGCTCTTCATAACTTAAGCTCATAACCCACAATGTGAACACATAGGGAGTGGAAGGGATCCTGGAGAGAGACTGGGGAGGGTGTGGGTTTTCCAGCTGGGTGCCTGGTGTGGGGTATCAGCCTCTTTGCACATGGGGCTTTGGTGTCTGTTCTCCCTGCCTGTGGGTGAGGGAAGCTGAGTTCAGCTGAGCTCATCTCCCAGGTGCTGGGCAGCATGCATCCAGCAGTGGACTGGATGGGGAGCTATAGGTGGGATAAATAGGATCACTGTCCTATTGATTTAAAAAAAGGTTAAATGTCCTTTTGGGAAAAGAATTGCAAATTTTGAAGCATAAATTGTTACTGCTCAGCAGGGGTTTAATGACAGGCAAGTGGAAAGATCTCTTAGGTAAGGAATGAAGCCTGAGCAGGAGGGAAAGGTATGGAAGAATACACACAAATGTACAAAAAAGATAAAACCATAAATTTGACAGTCTATTTGAATAGTCTTAAGCTACAGACAAAAAAGGTTAATGGCAGCAGCTTTGTGGTTTGCTCTTTCTTTCTGCCAACAAGCCCAAACGATAAGAACACTGTCTGAACTGTGCTGGCCTGCCTGTGGCAAATACGAGGAAAGTATTTAAAAGTGTTGTGGCATCGCTGTTGGATATTATGGAGTTAGCATTTGAACGTACCCCAATTAGAAAACAAGGTGCTGTGGTTGGCAGACAGTATTTTGGGTAGACATCTGTGATAATGTGAAAATTCTGTTGAGTTCTCTGATGGAAAGATCTGCCTCAGGAAAAGTGGGCAGAGGGATTCTTTTGGTAAAGATGAATGCCTACACTTCAGTGTTTCCAGATAGTTTATTTCAAATACTTAGAAATGTTAACGGACCTATTTAGCACTTGAAGGAATTAATTTGGTAATTTATTTGGCTGGCTGTTGCAGGTCACTTGGCTTGATGGTTGAAGAAGGAGAATGGGAACTAAGAACCATGTAAATAAATATTCATGTATAGAAAGGGGAAGAAGCAGTTGCTAGCCATCTGAGTTTGGGTCAAACACCTCCTGGCATAGTCTTCTAGTGCTCAAATTGTTACTGGAGCTCATTGCTCCTGTTGAATTGCCTGTCTTGAAAAAAAATGTTTCCATACCTCCTATTTCTAAATACTGTTGTATTCAGCAGAGGGAAAACAATTTTGCGTATGGAAAAAAATCAGGTTAAAAGCAGAAGCTAGATCTTCTGTGGGTCACCCATTTCTGAGGGGTTGAGTTTAGTGTAGAAAAGCTCACCATTGGGGAAGACTTCTGGTGGGCTACTCTTCCTGCTCTCAGGAAAGAAAGTTGTGAGGGAGGAGTCATGAGACATCAGGCACTAGATATGAAGTGTTTCGGCCTTGACTGAAACTGTTATTTGAAAACAAGGAAATATTTAATTTGCCCCCCAAAGCACTTAACAAATTTGTGTTGAGATGTGTCTAGGCAATATGTCTTGTTTGCAGAAGAGCAGTATTTTTGTTTTCATTGGTGCTAGGCTGATATTGCTGCTTGATGCTGATTTTTTTTTTTTTCCCCACAGTGAAGTTTAAGATTGACAGCTGTGGGCTTTCTGCTTCTTCTGTGTGCCCCACCCCACTATGAAAATGGAGTTGGAAAGGAAGTTGAAGAGGCTTTTTCAGTCCAGGACAGTGATGTAGAAAGCAGGGCTCTCCGCAGAGGTAGAAATGACCATCCTTCCCCCAGGGGGCTGTCCTGTTGGTGATGTTGTGTTATCACCTATCCCCCTTCCAGCAGTTTGTAGTGCCAAACAAAACCCTATATGATGTCCAAAGCAAGTCATCCAGATACGAAGTTTTTTTGAGTGAAGTATTATTCTAGAAAAGCTTATATTTTTCTTTTTAATTTTTAAAACATTGTTGAAGGTATATGGAATTTTCCTCTCAAGTAGCAAAATATTTTGTTTGTTTGTCTATGATCTCTTATAAACCTTTTTTACTTGCTTGGAACAATGCAGAAAAGATTGTTTAATGCTGACTCGAAGGAAATGCTGCCTATACATTGAACCTTGATGGCAATGTAGTGTGGGGGTGTGGTTTTTTTTTTTTTTTTTTTTGTCGTCTCTACTAGATAGAAAACTATATTCTCTTGAAAGTAGGAATACTTCAGTGTTGGAAAACATTTTGTCTACATCTATAACATAGAACAAAAGTACTGTAATAATTTCTCAAATTAAGATGACTTGAAAAGGTGAATATCTTTATTTAAAAAAAATTTCTTCTGCTGTAAGAGACTTTTTGTACTGTTTTTTTCCTTTGGTAACACAGAGAAAAATCCACGTCTGGTTTATTTGTCCTTTCAGTGAAATGGGATTGGTAAGGCTTTGAGTTATGTTTATTATCACTGCTGCCACTGTACCCCTCATTTCTCTGTTTTGACTGGAGTGGTAGCTTTACTTCCCCTCCCCCCCCCAGCTGAATCCAGATGTTGAAGATTGCTTCCGTAGTGCAAATGGGCTTTTGCTTTTGTGATGTATATAGGGGAAGGAATTGAATTGGTGTCTGCATGTAGTATTTCAGAGTATTTACTTATTTTGGGGTTAAATTGGATCTGTTGCTTTTGTTGAGTCTGGATGCTGGCAGAAGTCCGGCATGTTTCTGTTACTTCATGTACTTGAAGGCTTTGATTAGGTCTTTTTTGGATGATAACCCATCTACCAACATCTATATCTTTTTTTCCCAGGTAGCACATTGCAGAGTTAGATGTTTTCTTTAATCTGGCTTTAGTGCAAGTGGTTTTCAGAAGAGGGAAATGCTGAGAGCTGCCCCAGTGCACACACGTCCTGCTCTGCCCCTCTCCACCCTGCATGCCCACAGCTACCTGTGGGAGCCCTCTGTGCTAGAGAAATTCCGTGTTTGAAAAGCTCTTAAACACGGTTTTTATGGGAACAGAAGCTAGAGGTGTGGAAAAGAGGAGAGGAACCCTCCCTCAGCCAAGTAACGGGAGGGGAAAGTACAGCCAAATGAGGTAAAAGTCTAGTGAGGGGTTTTTTTGTTTGTTTTAAATATTGTATTATAGTTAAATTTGACTCTTTATGCATAATACACTTGCTGCTTGGGTGGTGACTTGCTGACAAGTTTTAATATAACCTTTAATAATGAGGATTGTCATAAGAACAAGGCTGAAATGGAGCTAGCTAGCCCATATTGCTGTTATTTTTGCTAAGTTTGCATCTTCTAGCAAAAGTTTACTTAGGATTAGTGGTGAACTCCTGAGAAGAATTTTTAAGGTGGTGCTTGTGATGGATAACATTAACTGTGATATACTATTGAATTCCCAAGTATCTCAAACCAAGGTATTTTTTTCTACTTCTTTTTTTTCCCGAAATAATTTTCTGGAATTTAGCATTAAATTTACCCGTTATACCATGCTCTTGCCTTTTCCTCGTTTGTGTGTGTATATATATATATGTATGTATTTAAATTAATAAAGGTTCTTAAAAACAAAAGGATTTTGATGTTCATAGGTGCAAGTTTGAAGTGGTAAGCAGCAATCAGTATGTAGGAAGGAGGGCTTCCATGTCACAGCTGTTTTTTGAATCAAAGGAAGAAAAAGAGGATTATGGAGGTGAACATGGGTTTTGTTCTTGCAGAAATACTGCCCACTTAGTCAATGCCAGTGTAGACAACACACGTTGCTGCTTGTTTTGTTGGTGGTTCTGTTCAGAATATTGTGATTTCTGAGGTGTAGAGCTACATTTTTCTTCTGAAATAAAACTGCTAATAGACAGTTCTTGCCAAAGTAAAGCATCACTTTCTGTTAGTTACACTAACAGTAATAAAGTGGATGAGGCTATACTGGATAGGAAAAATTGGTATGTGGACTTTCATAGGGTGATTTCTGCTTTTCTTCTCAGATCAAGCATGGAATTGTTCAGGAAGAAAATTAATGAATCCTTGGCCTCCTGAAGGAATCGCTTTCCTGATGGGACCACTTTCAAGGTAAAGAAGTTGTTCGGGTTATTTACTTTGTCTCTTTGGTGTGGGGTTTCTTCACCTTGCCAAACCTGTCAGACTTGACAAACCTTGCCGTTTATAAGTCTTTTAGGATTGTAATATGTTTCTGAAGTGATAAATTTTCAAATTAATCCCTCTATTTTACTGTAAGACTTTTCTTAATGTGTGCTGATTAAAGAGAAATGAGTATTAGTAGCATGTGGACTGTTTGTACGGAATTCACTGGTAAGTCCTGAAGATTTAGCCTACTTGTTTGGGAGGTAGCTGTTAAATAGAGAAGTGCTTGATTTATGTGTAATTTCAGAGTGAAAGAGAAGATGAAATAAAACATACTATATTAAAGTCTTCCTTATTTTTTAAATAAAACAAATCCAAATTGAGCTTCTGTGCCAAGGGACCATCACAGTAAAATTATTATTAGATAGTACATTACAATGGCTTGTAGACATTTAGCACCACTGTCATTTTGTTTGGATCTGCTCCCTTGGTTCCCATTTCCTAAATCCTATTTTTCTTTGATACTGGGGAATAATTCCCTGAGTGTTGTCCAGTGATTGCTTATGTATATGCACTTTGGTTTGTGAGTAATTTTATTCACTTGAGTAACCCCACTGTACTCGGTGGGCCTACATGCATGCCTAAGAACTTGAGAATGCTGATGAGCATAAAGAATAGAATTTGGGCATGTAATGGTTGACAAGCAGTTGTTGTTTTGTTTCTGGTCTCTCTTAGGACTCATTTGCATTGCCTCCAGTGGCAACTTTTGTGAGCGTTCATAGGAAAGGTCTAGAAGCTGGAGGCAGTCATACCAAATCCCAGCCTGCAAAACTTCTCGCATGTCCATTATAATGACACAGATTGCAGAGGCAAGAATATATTTCCTTTAATAAATGTGTGTGTGTTCATTGACTTCAGTTAAATATAAGATTGAGGTCTCTACTGTAGTTGGAACATCTCTGACAATAGAATATAGGAAATGAAATTATTAGAAAATATCTGTGCTTTTTAAATTGAGGGGATTTGGATTTATCTAGAATCAGTGTTTTGGAAATACAGGGAAATCAAGATGAAGGATTCATTTTTTGTCCCCGTAATGTTTCCTTGTTGACTCCTAAAAAAGTGTAGCATTGCTATAGTGCCACACAGTTGTCTGAGCAGTTGCATTTACAGGAAAGTTAATTGTGTTACTTGCTGGTCTTAGAATCAGTAAGAGAGGCACTTTGGAATTAAAGTGTAATTAATTAGCTATTTAAAACTTGAGAATTATGATCAGCAGCCGTTGGTCACTTATATAGTCTTGACAGAACTAAGACAGTCGCTTTTGTGGCAACAAACTTTAAGTCTTTCACATCTTCAGAAATAATTCAAGTAATTCAAAGCCTCGCTTCAGGATTGTCACTTCCTGTTTAAAAGCATTTCTGTTTAGTCAGAGTTGGAGTATAAGCACCAGGTAGTCAGCTTGTCGGTAGGGTGGTTAAGCTGAAGATTTGAGAAAATGTTATGGCTGGTAATCCTGACACAGCTGGCATTCTTTTTTCTATTTCTAGGCAGTATTATAAAATGGTTGTGCTATGTCTTGATTATTATTTTTTTTTTTTTGTGGTGGGAATAAGTTTTGTTGGTTATCATCACTGATTTTTGAAAACCTGTCTTGATACGCACGTTTGCATTGCATATGATTGTAAATAGCTTTAATATGGAGTGCAGTGGAGCTGGGTCTTGATCAGAGGTATGTTTTTGTCACTGGAGTTATATTTCTTGTTTTAAATTGAAGTTGTGAACCATTAGGATGGTCTTTCTCTAGAAGAGTACAGCTTTGCAAACATAACTGTTGATCTTGTTGGTGCTGTGTAATGTTAATGAAGTAAGAAGTGAAAGAGGGGAAGGTAGTCATGCTAAACTTGAGCTTAGGTCAAAGGAAAAGTCTGTAGCAGTGAGCTACAACATCAGTTATGTCCTTGTTTAAGTTTATGCAAGCCTGAGAAACTTCAAAAGATGTAACTCGTGAGAAGATACAGATGAGAATTAAAAGCTATAGTAATTGTCTTCTATAAAGAACAAGGTGGTGACTCAGCATGAGTGAGATTGGCAGCAGCAGCCTTTAATAGAGGAGGAATTGGTCACTGTAAACCAATTACGCCTTATTTTTAATGATAGGTTTCAGAGAACAGCAAATGAGTATGTTATGATCTTGGCTGAGAGTATGTGCTTTTCTTGTTTGATAAAAACATGAGAGCCTGAGGATATGAAGTTGCAAACAGAAGTTTCACTTTTTTTTTTCCCCTCCCTTCTCTGCTCTCTGAAGAGGAAGAAGAAGGCTATGCAACTAAGTTTCTTCCTTCTGTGAAGAAACTCCACTTTTTTGGCTATGAAGTTGTTTAGTGTTTGGATATATTTTGTCTTTGGGGACTAACATAATACTTCAGTTTTGTCAGTCTAGGAAATTAGGTAAAGGGTTCAGTAACTTGTGGGGTAGAGAAAAATCCCTCATTCTTTCTGTAGCTTGACATTTCATATTTTACAGCAAACTTTTAAGTTTAACATATTTGAACTTGTACTAGATAGGGTTAATAGGCTAGAACAAAAGGTCAAAGCATAAGGCATTAGGCTTAATTAAGGGAGAGCAGGAGTGGCGGGAGTATGTGACAGTTAAATGGGTTTCCCACAGACTAATGTCTGTTACAGTGCAACCATGCCTCAACTTAAGTGGGTTATTTTGTGCAAAGGGCAGCAGTGATTAGCAGTTTGACACACCAGACATTTCTGGCCAATCCCAACTGTTTTAGAGGTTAAAAAAGCACACCTTTATGAGCTGATAGATTGATTTGTGTGCCTGTCTGGTGAAGATTAGAAGTCCAAGGCTGATGCTGTAAATGCTAGTTACAGAATATTGTACTTTCTTAGTTCCTCTTTGTTTAAACTGTCAGCTGTGTTGTAATGGGGCTAACAGCTATAAAAGTGACCATGCAACACGAAGAGTGTGGCAGGACTGTTGCAGCAAGTGTTCTGAACCATAAAGGTCTGGGAGGAACGTTTCCTCTTTTGCCAGGTTTGTTTTGAATGTGAGCCTGTAGGCTTTGGTCATCTTGCAGTGCTCGGCATGGAAGGGGAATCGAGCTTAATGTGCTGCTGCGTAAGGCTCACACCTTTTCTTTATAGCAGTTGCTGTTAATGTGCTTGTCCAGAGGTTACCTGGCTCAGCATGAGCAGTCTTCCAGCTCCAAGTGTAGCTGGCTTGAGGAGAATTGCAGTACTTGAAGTTGAGACAAATGCTGAAAGCTTTTATTAGGCTTTAGTATCCTTCCCACTCTGTTGCTGGACTGGGATGATACAGCCTATTCTGTTGTTTTTTCCTTTGTAGCTGTTACTCTCCAGATGGTTTTTCTGCTTGTATCATGAGGTTACTTTATAGGCCTAAAATAAAATAGGTAGCTCAATAAGTCTCGACTGTGTTTCTCGTCATCTTTATGACTTTGTAAAGTCAAAGTTACATTACTATTAATATAAGACTATTAATAAATCGTTGATGCAATAAAACTGTTTTTGATAATGTTCAAGGTTCATATGTGGTTGAAGGTGATTATCCCATTTTAAAAGCAAGTAGAGGTCAGAATGTATTGGAAGATAACTGACTGTGGCCCAAATAGTATGTGATAGCTTCAAGACCAATAGTAGTCTTCCTCACCTTAAATACATGACTTTGAATTAAATTGTTAACTAGACATGTTTTTGTGTTAACATTGACTGGCTTTGTATTTTGTGGAAAACAGTCAGATATATGTGCTCACTTAAAAGTAATGCTTAAAGTTCTTATTTTTAAAATACATTGTTTTCCCTATTTTCTCTCCTCGAACCAAGCAGTGACACTTGTAGCTAAATACAACTTAGAAATAAAACTGCATGAAATTAACATTTGGCACCTGGGATTTAACATTCCTACATGAACTTTAGAGATTAGTCACCTGACTAAAATGTATTGTTTTTCTCCTTGCAAACATGATTATCTTTCCTTCATTCCATTTAGGAGAAAATAAAGCCTGGAGATAGTAATGACTTAATATTCATACTCTAAAGACTGCTTCATGTACCTGAGCTATACTTTTGCTGTAGCAGCTGTGACCTGTTCCTTAAGAGGTTTCCTAATTCGTGATTTATGAGTAATTTGTCTTCACCTTATCTGGCTCTGTAAGAGATACCTTAGTTTTGATTTTGTTCTTGTGAAAATCTCTTCCTTTTACTTCTGTTTGGAATGCCTAGAAATATTTTCAGTGTCCTTTAGGATGAGCAAGGCAACATCATTATCTTGCAGTTTATTTAGTAACATGGAGCAGAAATGGGCATATGCAGCATCATGTTCTCTATGGAATAATATCCATTTAAATGATTTGGATCTAATACATATTTACATGAAAAAACATCTTGCCCTTCTCTGTGGGGAGAGAAGGTGAACAAGCATAAATTTTATAGTACTCATTGCTTCTCTTGCACTAAATCATACTTAAATTGCAGAAGGTTGTTGGCGTGAGAGTTGCGTAAAAAGTGCTTGGCTGGTAAAGTGAGAGTGCAGGGAGATTTATCTAATTTAACACTAAGAAAATGTTGTCAGCTGTAGTACATTGACATGGGATTTCCTAAACCCAAAAGCTGTACTTTAGATTTTCTGTATGCGTATTTGTAATATTTTCATAATGATAATAATACACAAAATATAAACCTGCAGCAATCCCTTAGTGCAGTACGCATGTATGCTATATTTTGGTTAATTTGATTGCTATTGATCATACCAGAGCCATTATCTAATATCTTGGAAATGGGATGGACGCTGTGTCTGCTTTTTTGCTCTTCCAGGGCAGATCGTGCTTCATCAAGTTTCTTGCAGCAGTCATTGTTAAAATCTTTATAATGGCTGCTTGAGTGTAATTAGCATTTCCTGCTCTAAGCATAGCACAGGTTGATTAATAAAGGTATTCAGGCACCATGCTAAAGATTGTACTCGGGACTGAACGCAGGGTATTTTCTCCCCATGTATGAAGGATATAGTCTCATTTTGTGGGTGAGAGTTGAACTCTAGGCAGTGATTTTTAATGTACTTGGGCTTCTCTCAGTCTGCACAGTTATGGAAGTACAGTGACGTGGAATTGATATAGTGGCTTCTCTTCTACTCTTCCACTCCATCACTGGATAAATCTCAGCAAAACTATTGAGTTTAGCAGTGCTAAATACAATGACTCTATACCAAAGATTCTGTAATTCAGTGAATTGGCTGTGTTTTTTTTTTTTTTTTTTTTAAATTCATCTTCTTCTGTGTTGTGCCTTTTAGTTAGAATACTATAAAATATTTGCGTAAGAGATTCGTACACCTTGATTGGCCATTAGGCATTAAAAAAATTCAGAAGTGTCCATTGTTTTCAATTTTGAATACTGTGTAAGAAAAGAAAGAAAGAAAATGTACTCAGTCGTTGGTGTTGCAGAGGAGTTGCTGTTTCCATGTAACTGATGAAAAGGTAAGCACTGGGATGGTGTCCCTGACTTGTTACAAACTGGGTAGGAGGGATGTCGTACCATGCTTGTGTGAACTGGCCGAGTATGGATTTCTCCTTATTTTAGATCTTCATACTCTTTGACCTTGTAGTTGTTGAATTTGGTCTGGAACAATTTCAAAGTCATGTAAATGAATGTAATTAAGGTATTGCTTATCATCGTGGAGAGTTCACAGAGATGCTTATTGGCTAGAAAGGTTTGTTTACTTAATATGGAAGGTTAATATAAGGTTAAATTTTACTGTGTAAAATGGCTTCATAATGTTTTTACTTAGCAGCTGAAGAAAATAGTGTTTGAAAAGGCAAATAATAGTTTTGTTTGACCTCTGTGTTTCCTGTAGCTTGCACTATTGGGAAAATTTATCTTCATTGCATAATTATTACAGTTTTCCCTTTCTCCTTATTCTACAAAGGAAATCTCTCAGAACTGGTTGTAGGCCTTTGTGTAGGAAAGGAGCTACATTAAGGAAGGAAGTGCAAAAATATTTTGACAGTAATTGCTCTAAGTAGTCCATCCACTTCCACTTAATGTCTTCTGTTCCTCCTCTTTTTTCGAGAATGGCACTCATGCTTTGTTCTTTGGTGCTTCTTTTGTCTTTATTCCCACTGCTGGTGAAGTAAGGTGGAAAAGCAGAGTAAAACAGCAGGGAAGAACATTACCTACTGGTTTCTGCCTATATTCCTGCAGTAGAAAGAACAGGGCCTAGACCTCCATTTTCTTGTCTGTAGCCCTCACCTTTGTTTGAATATAGTTGTTTTGCTTAATTGTTCATGGAAAACATTGCTTGCCTGAGAGTTGTTTTTTCTTCACTCCAGAATTTTTGTAGTTATGGAAAAGGTGAGTACATGGGAGGTGTCATGTTGAAAACAAACAAACAAAAAAAAAAAAACCCGAAACCTCCAAAAAAACCCCAAACTAACCAAACAAAAAAAAACCTCTAGCATAGCTTCTTCCCCTTTTCCCCTTCTTTTCCGACACCATTTTATTTCTTCTCATGGCTTTTTTTTTTTTTTTTAAGAAATGCAGCTCCCAGCCAGAGAAGCAGAGATCCCCGGTGGGTGCTGGTGTCTAGCAAGTATGTTCAGCTAATCCTGTGCTGGGCTGAGTTTGGTGAGGAAGGGCAAAGCTTTGTGAAACATTGAAACAACTCCTTCTACTTGGCTCTTTCTGGATTCATTTGGGCAACAAGGGACTGGTGGCTGTGTTGGCCTTGTTTTGCAGAGTACTTGCTTTTGTAATTTCCTTCTCATGTAACAGGAGTAGTACATGGGCTCCTTGCTGTTGAGGTGGCTCACTTTCTTCTGCCTACTAGAATTTTATGTGCTAAAATAGTTACACAACAATGATCATATCCTTTAAAGGATGATTAATTAAATTAATAGTCTTACCTGACTATTTCTAGTTTGTGGAGATACCCTGTAACTTGTACCCCGGGGCATCTTTCCTCTCCTATTTTGTAGGAGCTGAAGGCTTTAGCTTCTACTCTCTGTTTCCTAAATGTGGAGCTAGGACAATAGCTCAATGGCTTTTTAATTTTTTTTTTTTTTTTTCCTCGAATTAAGAACAGTCATAACTTAAAGTGACGTAAAGTTGCTTTCAGAAGAGGAGTAAGTAATTTCTGTCTTGAGTGAGATGTGAGAAGGAAGATGAGAAGCTAAAGTTCAAAACCAGAGCATAATGATCTAAAAAGGGTGGATGGTGGGGAGGGGGAACACCACATATCAGTGTGATATCCCTTGCTTTTGAAACTGGAAGGAATGGTGCTGTTCGCTTCAGTATAAACCCAAAATTTCACCTGAATTATAAGATGGTATGTTCAAGTCCAAGAACTCCCTGAATAGTGGAGGTGTATGGTTATGGGGTGGGAAGGCAAAACTAGCTAAAAATTTCCTTTTTTACTTCAGGCCCTATTTATGGGAAATGGGGGAAGAATCTATGCACTTAGGCCACTCGCTTTTGCTTGGCTAGCATACTAAGAGCAAATCTGCTCCGAAGTGCTCAACAGTGGCTATGCAGGAGTGCAAGAAGTCTTGAAGAAAAATTTCCCCTTGCTGCTAGAGGTCAAGTTGATTTCTCAAGAGTCAGTACTAGTCCTCTCAACTTATTGGTGTTTAATTCTCTGCTACCTTAAGGTTTATCCTGTTACAAAATAAGTGCAAAAGGAACCTTTAATAAACTGCTGATAGCATTTTGTAACCTCTTTGCTCTGCCTCACATAGGCTTAAATGTCGAGATGAAAAGATAACAAGGTTGTGCAGAATCACATCTACCATTTACTGAACTCTGGTTTGTCTTTGAATTGCAATATCAAACATGAAAGTTCGATTGTGTCTTTTGGATGTAACTCTTCAATGGAGCTACTTGAGTGCTTGCTCACAAACTTTCTATTTTTTTTTTAGGCTAGTTTGTCACATGCCCAGGGCTATCTCCGTATGTGTATGACCAAACTGGTTTTTGATCTGAAACGAATAAAAGGTCACTTTCCCAAACTTTATCTTCTGGACCTCAAGTTTCATCGTTAGTTATTTTCTACTGTGAATTCCCTTAATGGAAAAAGGATCTGTTCAGTGTGTCCTTCAGGCTTTCCAGGCAATTTCACTTTTGCATTATGCTATTTTGGTTTTGTTTTCAAAGTATTCTAATGTGCAGTGTGGGAGATGAACACTACTGGACACTACTTTTTGGGTAATACTCTGCACTTTAGATTACAGTGGTGGATGGTTCCTCTAGCTCTGATGTCTTCAGAACCTCGTATAGGCAAATAGCTGCTGTATTTTGTCTCTGCAAAACTGAACTGAAGCATTAAAGCAGCTCTTAAAATATCCTCCTTATAATGATGATCATGCTGTTTCTGTGTCTCCTACCTTATGACTTTGTTCTGAGATTTTTGAGGAAAATTTTTGCACATCCTTCAAAAGATACCAGGAGCACAGAAACAATCAAATTTCCACTGAGGCCTTTTGAGTATATTGTAGGCCATTGCTGTTCTGCTGCTTAAGTAGATTTAGAGCCTCAGATATCAGTTACTCTTTCAGAGGATGGATTGTATGAATTTAACATATAAGCATGCTCATCTCCTTTTCCTGTCCTCCTTAAAGGTCACTGTACAGGAGGGAAAGTTGAGTCATGGACTATAAACACTTGTAGATCTGCTATCTGATCTAATTCTTGTTAGCTTATTGCTTGGTGCTGTGTCAGGTGGACTTTGTCAGGTTTACCCACAGCAGTGCTACTGACCCTGGTGACCTGCTCCGTTCCTCTGCAGAAGGTCCCTTCCCTGAAGTGGGATGGCAGAAGTCAGGGTGTATTGTCTCCTCGTCTGCTGGCCTTCCTCAGTGAGCAGAGAGAGTTGCTTGGAAATGCAGCTGTTCCATGCGTATCATACAGCTTCTTTCTGTGGAAAACTTACTACTTTTTTTTTTTTTTTTTAAACTTGCCTATGTCACATGGAGATCATCTGCAGGATTTGGAGAACTCTGGCGAGATGCCCTGGATTGTAGAAATAGCAGGGGTTGTTCAGATAACTCAGAAAAATAATGTGAGATACTGAAATATTCCTGAAAATTGCAGTTATTATACTTCAGTATTGAAACTGTAGATAGAAGAAAGACTATTGGAAGGGCATGTGACAACAGGTATATTGGAGCTGGTGACAGCAGAAACATCAAACGTGCTTAAGATGAGGAGGGAAGTAATGGATGTGGTCCATTTTTTTTTTTTTTTTTTTTTTTCAGTTCCTGAACACCTCTTCTGCTGTCCTGGAGCTGAAGCATGTAGTGTGGGGGTGGCTTTTTGGGTGTTACAGGTTTTGGTGTTGTATTTATTTAGTTGGTTGTATTTTAATCCTAATTTAGATTCTGTGTTTTAAGACCTCTTATCAAATGACCTCCTCGATTCTTCTTTGGAAGGATTAAGGCAGAGGGCCACCTTATGACCTGCTTGAAATTGCAGTGATGAAATCCACTTCCAGAATTTTTTTTGGGAAAAAAATGTAGTGACAGAAGTCCTGGCAGAGTAAGTTGTGATTATTTTGTATGCTTTCCTGTCTTTCTAATGAGTGAAAGCCCTAGTCTCTCTGCATAAACCAGTTCTCACTTGGGTGGCTCAAATATGAAATTACTAAATGTGTTACTTCTAAAAACCATTTCTGCAGAAATGTTTGGAGACTTCTCATGATTTGAAGAGTACAAATAATAAACAGCCTTAATTAAAATAAGGGCAGTTATCCCTATGACTTCTTCTTTTGATTAAATTACTAGACTATATTTAAAAAGTGTAAATATAAACATAATTCATGAACTCACTTTTTGGAATTCTGGTTTTCCTTACACTAATGGTGTGTTTCAGTACTGTGTTTCGTGTTTACATGTGAGTCACTTAATATATGTAGAAATAACTGGTAATTACTGAAATAAGATCATAGAGGAGAAGAAAAAGGTGTAATGTCTTCTATATGTTTTTATTAGCACTCTTTGGTTACCTTGTGTGTGCTATTTAGACTTTGCAGGTGGCTTCTGTGTAACATGTGCTTAAAATATTTTCTTCTGGAAATGCATAAGTGGTTTGAGTTGTTTGGTGGCCATGGTACAGCCAAGAGGCTTGTCTCCTGTTGGGTTTGACAAGTACTGAATATTTGGTGCTCTGGTCTCTGAGCATAGCTTCCTCTTGGCTTACAAGTGCTGTTGGCCACTCCTTGGGACTACATGTGTAAGTAATAGAAGTCTGAAATGGTGTCAGCTGCATTTTTGGAGTTGAGGACTTTGCTTTAAGGTGGACATCTTTTACTTAAATATTTTTATCCTGAAGGCTCTAAATATATTGGAAAGCATTTTTTATTAAAAACAACCAAAAATCCCCAGTCTTTCTGTGCCTAAGTGATAATACTCATGCCCCCTGTCCTGTATGTGTGACGTAAATCTGGTAAATCTTTTTAAATTTTTTTTTTTTTTTTAAAATGTGGCAGTCATTTGAAGGTATTATCTGTGGGCATATCGGTGGAGCAAAGTGATTAGAAGTAAAGCTGTGGATATAAAGTTTGGCCTACTTTAAGAGCATATAGACAAGAAGAAACATGAGCTGTCGTAGTGTAAATGCAAAATCAGTATTTTTCTCTGAATGTAAAGGAGAGTGTGGATAGATAAGCTGGAGAATGAATGTATTTGGTCTAGCAGTGGGCATTCCTTAGACATTTTTCTTAAAAAAAGATTACATCCTCAGTTTCTGGGAAAGCCTCCCATAGTAATAGACATAGAAATGCAATAGAGATGTTAAGATTTACTAGTCCTAAATATATGGAACTCGAAGGAAATTGTTAATTGTGTCATCAGAAACACCACTTGATGGAGAATTAAGAATATCCCCAGAACTTGGTGTTGTAACTTCTGTGTGACTTGTTTGATGTTCTGTCTCTCTGGGTAAGATGGAAAAGTCTTCATGGAATAAATGTCAGTTCACAGCCTGCAGATGATGGGAATTTTGAACGTCAGGCTGAGTTGAGTATCCTTTAATTTTGCACCTTGTTAAACAATTTAGACAGAGGCACCATGTGGAGGGGAGGAGTAGCAGCAGAGGGGAAGGTGCTGTGTGAGTAATGCTTTAGCATCAGAACTGTGTTGTGAGGCTTCTGGAGTGCCTGGAGACTGTCTTGCAAGCAAGAGTTGGAGCTGAGTGGAGCACCATGTGGCTTACGAACCCTGTCAGTGACCTTCTGAATGTGGGGTTTGCTGTGATTTCCTGAGACTACAGACTGCTGGAGACCAGTGGGAAAACGTGCTGCCCTGCGCATCTGAGAGCACTGCGGGAGAGGGTTGTTTAACCCTGGTGTAGTGTAACAGGTCACATGTGCTGTCATCATCACACAGGACCTGCAGTGTCCGTTCTGCACACCCCCCCCTTTCTTGGTGCTTTGTTGTTATGATCATTGCATTAATAGCTTTAAAGCATGTTTTTATAAAATGTTTTATATTGTGCTGGAACTGCTCTGACCCTGGTAGCCAGCCTAGTGCATGAACTCTCACAGCTGGAAAACTGGCAAAATGTGATACGTAACCAATAGTATGTAGTAGTTCTGGGCAGCAGAAAGAAGGAACAGATTCATGCTGTATCTCTCAGCTCTGGGGAGGGGGTTAACATCTGTCAGTGGCTGCTTTGAGTTTTAGTCTGCAGATACTGTTTCTTGGTTAACTGATTTGAAATAGCTGGTTAAATTTCTCCCCCCACTCCCTTTTAATCACCATTACAGGTTTTTTTTGTTTACATTTTTGGGGTGTGGTTTTTCTTCTGTGTTTTGGTGTTTCCCCCCCCCCCCCAGCTGTTAGCAAGGGGAATGGGAAGAGCTGATTTAGTCTAAAGCAACTTAATTCTTCCTAAAGTAGTTCACACTGTCACCACTGGTTGTCTGAAGTCTCTTTCAAAAGCTGTGTGTTGTATACAGGCTTTCAGATACAAGACCCTTCTAAATATATGAACAGACTTTGTTTCAAATGATCACATTTGTGAGCTGTATCAGACATACTTAAAGCTATAGAAGTTGAATTATATATAGTAAACAGAAAACTAACAGAAGGTTTAGTTATGTATTTATACTATAAAGTCTGTGCTGGGTTTATTCTGTTACAGAGGTACTGTCAAGCCTAAACCTGGGCTGGCTGTCCTAGGAATGAAGGCAGGTATGCTTGCTTATACACTTTTCTGTAATGGTTCGGCAACAGTGCTGTTTTCTTCTTTTAAGCCTTGCAGAATTTAATTAGATGGCTTTGTCACCTACTGTGACAAAGTACATACAATAGCATACATACTGTAGGAAGTAGGTCTTAGCCTGCAAGTGCTGTGTGCTGTTCCTGTACACAAGGGTGACTCTTTCTCCATTTGGGGTTTTCTGCTCTTTGTGGGAAAGGCTGGGATGCAAACTTGTGGCAGGCTGACCTCTGTGTCCTTGATGCCTCCAGTAGTGGAACAGACAGGCTCAACAGGGGTATCTGGGCAGACAGAGGGTAAAAATTATCCAGACTCAAGTTTAAAAATTAATCTAGGAAGGACATTCTAAAAATAGATCAGTGCATGTGAACATATAACTGTGAGAAAGAATTTAGAAGATTTTAGTCCTGAAAGAGGCTTTTGAAAGTGATAGTTGTGTGCATCTCTTTTGACATGCTGAAGTGCACATTCATGATGCTTAGAAATATTCTTGTTATGAAGGAAACCCATCTTGGTTTACCTTCACTGCTTCCTGCTTTTGTAAGCTTTGACACTGAGTGTGACAAGTGGAACACACCCAAATTTAGGGGAAATAGCCTTACTGTGCCTGCAAAAAGTGAGCGCTTTTTTTTAGAGGTAAAGGATCAGTTTGTGACCAAGCAGTTAACTCTCTTTTAATATGCTAGCAAACATTTTGGTTGTTCTTTTAACACCTATTTTGCAGTAAATGTGTCTTTTCCAAGGAGGACAGTCAGTCCCTTAACAACACTGTACACTGATTCCACGGGGAGCTCAGCATGAAAATTAGTGAAACTGTAGCATCTCCTGGGATTTGGTGGTTTGGTTATTGTAGCCTCCTTTTTCTGGAAGGAGTAAATTATATCCAAGGAAAAGGTGATTTTTTCCACCAAAGTCTATCTGTGGCTTTTGTTTCATATGGTAATGATATGCACAGAATTTGTACCTGGAAGTAGTGCTCCACTGTGTTTTGGAGCATAAAACCACATGCACACACTGAAACAGAGTAAGAATGGTACCTAACATTTTACAGGCGTGGGACTAAAATGAGAGGACTTAAGCCTGCAGGGCTTTGGGGTGGGGTATACCCTTGCCACAGACCTCCCTTCTGGAAGCTCAGTCCAGCTTCTGTCAGCCTTCCTGGGTGGATGTTCATTCCCACAAAACACTGTTGTAGTTTCAAGGAGGTATTATTTGACAGTACAGGAAAAAGATGCTTTCATAAAACCAGCAAGAATGGCAACACCTGCCTGGCAGCATATTGCATTAGATTAGACTGCAAATCAGTCAGGGCCAAACCTAAGACCAGGTAAGACAACAGGTAACCTCTCAGTAGACATAGTTTTCATTTGGAATCAGAGTAAATATCCGTAGTTAGATTTTTATCTTTTTCTCTCTGACTTGCTGGATGTAGAGATTAGGAGGCGACAAGAACCTGATCTGAGCCTTGGTCTGAGGCATAGAAGTACTTCTCTTACTTGACCTCGTAATAAAGAGCCAAATGCTTTTACTGTGTGTGTGGCCAGCATAGTTGGGATTCAATGCTGTTGTGAGTGGGGGTTGTCTAACCTTTGCTAATGAATTTTGATTTTAAACTAGTGTCAAACAATGTGAGATTTTGCCTGTACGGAAAGGTGATGTTCTATATGCGAGGTCAAGCTTGGGCATATTCTCTTAATTAGATATGGAGATACAAGAGAACAGCAAGAGTGAATCCTTTTCTGTAAAGACCAAATACACAGATTGATATTACAGCTCAGTTTCACTGAGCAGGGAACTCCTATTCCTGGCCCATCAGTTCTGCCACTTCACTGGGCACAGGTACAGACAGTGGTATTAGCCTGTTGGGAGCAGTTTAAGGATGTGCAATTATTTGTGCTATTAAAAATACAAATGTCTGTGCTGTCTTCATTAGCTTAGCCAGCTTACTGCAGGATCAGGAAGGAGAGTGCTGTTCCTGATCAAAGAATCAGGGACGTGGAAGATATCCAGGGAAAGGCTTGTGCAAGGGCACAAGTGGGAATAAAGAAAAGTAGGGGACTGGAAGTGAAGATTTTTGAATTATTTTATCACTGTCCCCTCAGTGGGCTTACCTGAGCCTATGGGCAGCAGCAAGGACTGTATCAGTTTTGGAAGCTTTCTGAGCTTTTCACCCTTCCTTTTTATTTTGTCCTCCTTTTCCAATTTTACTATTTTAGCACTTCTCCAAAGTAAAGAAAAAGCATAAGTAGGTGTTGAAGTAGAGGAAGTTTTTGAGTCAGGCTTATGAGATGTGCTACTCTAGTTTTGCCAAAGGAACTTCTATTAAATCAGAAGTCTGACTCTAATGTGTTGCATTCTTTCATTTTAAAGTGCAACTCTGTACTGTGGTTAATAAGTGACTATTCTAGCCTAGTATTGTAAAAAAAAAAGGCACATATT
Source organism: Merops nubicus (assembly GCF_000691845.1). NCBI lineage: Eukaryota > Metazoa > Chordata > Aves > Coraciiformes > Meropidae > Merops > Merops nubicus. Next base: position 20,711 of record NW_008595900.1, read on the forward strand.
ACCACAGTAACTTCTGAATGCATTGGATAATCTAATCTAAGCAAACACGGGAGTATTTTACAACAGACAAAATTTGAATTTTTGAAGACCACTCGTTTTCTGTAAGTTTTGTAATAGCAGGTGAAGAGGGCAGGCCTTAATTTTTTTTTTTTTTTTTACAAGGTTGTCTCAAGGATAAAAGAGGCTAGCAAATTTAGAAATTTCCACTTCAACTAACAAGCCATCCTGTCATCCAACAATACTCTGTAGGCAGAAATATTTAGTATAATTTGGATAAAAAGCATCAATCACAAGAAGCAGATCCAACTTCAGGTTCATGAGACTTTCCTGACTCAAACATGAAAATATTCTTAGCTAATAGACAAACCAAGCAGACAAAATGGAAATAGTTTTTTTTTTCAGCTTACCACTTTATAAGTTTTTTTTTTTAAATTATTTTTTTTTCTTTTTCTCCCCTAATATTTAAATGGTATTTATTAAATAGCTTAGAAAACATACGCTGTTTCAACTACAGTGGTATACTTTGGGAGTTATGACAAAAGCAAGCAATGCCTGTTTTTCAAGTAATAAGTTAATATATGTAGGACTTAATTCTGTACTTGTTAAATTGATCTAGAAACGCTGGCAGAATACAGAAAAGTGGTTTCAAAGACTATAGCTTCTCTGCTGCTGAAAACACCAAGCATTTTGTTTAACTCCCTAACATGTTATTAACTCATTGTAACACTTTTTAATCAAAATGAGATAAGTACCCCTTAAATGCTTTCCTGTTTTTTGTGCGTGAGTGGTGTAAAAGCACCACCTACAGCAGTAGGAGAGAGATGAGGGGAGGGGGCTTTAGGATTAGATTGTGCTGAATTTAATATATGATCAGAAATAGGCACTTCCAAAGAACATGGCAGAGGGAGATGTGGAGTTGTCTGTGTGGTGGTTTCAGTACTGCCGTGTGTGTTTAGTGTGAATGCACTGAAGTGAAGAAGCTCTTTCTGCCTTTCTCCTTTTTAGCCTCAATAGTTGTAGTGTTCAGGTTCTTCTCTGCTTGATGCAGAAAGGCAACTTCAGGCTGTGTAAGAGCAGAATGAAGCCTTGGCCTGTCCCTGTATTTGTAGCAGCTAGCTACATCCCAGCAATCTGTAACAAGACAAAGGTCTCAGAGTTCTGGGGTTGTTTTTCCTTTAATACAGAAGTTGGCCTTGCTGGTTGATATTCTTGGTTCCTGCCATCAATCTTTAATCTCTGCAGCTGTTGTCTGCACTAGGAATTTGTGTACGTAGTAGCTGTTCAATATGCAGTGTTCCAGAGCTTAACTCTGAAGACTACAGGAGGCCTATCACAAAGTATTGATGTCCTTACAGTAATGAAAGAGCAGAAAAGGCATGATTGGATATTTCCATATCAAAAAAAGGTCTCCAGAGAAGTGTTAATATCTTATCAATATTTTAACTGCAAATACAGATATAGAATCATAGAATATTTCAAGCTGGAAGAGACCCATAAGGCTCATTGAGAATGCTCCTTGCTCCTCCCAGGACTACTTAAAACTAAGCCATGTGACTAAGAACATCATCCAGATGCTCCTGGCACTCTTGACAGGCACTAATTCACTGGGAAGCCTGTTGCTGTCACTGACCACCCTCTCATTGGAGAACCTTTTTTTTTAATGCCTAAATGGGCAAGGGAAAGATCTGCTTTAGTTCTTAATCACTGGGAGATTCACCAGGCTTTCTCCCAGTAATACAGGCAGACTGTGATGATTCCATTTGGCTGATGTTGAGAAATGTTGTGTACTACTTATTACAAGTGCTTTTAGGGGTAATTTTGACTGTTGTCATATTTGAACATTCTATGTCTTACCGGGGTATGGAACAGTATGCACTGTATAGAACAGAAAGTAGTAATTTTAAGGTATTATAGTTTAGGTTGTTTTTGTTATGTTCGTTTGGATTTTTTTTGCTCTTTTGTGTTTTTTTTTTTTTTTAAATGGCACTGGTTAGTTTATTAGAAAATGACCCTTGACACAATTTTGTGTGTGGCGCAAAAAATGTTATTCAGAAACTTTGTACAAAATGTTGTCATTGGACTGAGCTGTCAATGGTCCAAAGTACTGCACATGCTGTAATTGCCAAATAGTTGGCTTGATTGATAAATTAATTCTTCCAAATATTGTTCCTGCATTGAAAAGTATATTTTGACACCTGTTTTCTAAAAAATTTGCATAAATAATACAAATGCTGTTGAACTGGCTCTAGGTTTTGTTTCCAGCTGTGTTTGGTTCTATATGTAGTTATCAGGTTGTATGATAAATATTAGCTCAGGGTCTGTTGCTTGAGCTGTTGTATTACAGCACTGTAAAGAAATTTTATGAAGATACAAATGGACCCTTAACCCATATTGGGTTTGCAAGGTACTTCAAAAACTACAGTTATACTCTAGCATAGTTATCTGGCATAAAATTATTTTTTTTTCTGGCGCTTGGACGTTTAGAAAGCATTAAGATTCAGCAGTGCTTAAATGTAAAGGAAAATATTGATTACACTTTGGAAACCTGCTATGAGTTATAGATACAACTACATGTTTTCGTATTTTACTCTTTAAAAATTAATCTGTTCCTTTTATGTCTGTTGTATAAAAGGCTGTGTTGTTCAAGCTGTGTGGATAAGATGATCTCCATGTTTTCTGTTTTGGCTGTACCTCTGGAAAATATATGAATTGCAAGGGTTAGAGGAGTTGCTTCTGCTTTAGAGGAGCTCATGTGCCTTCATTTTCCTCATCTACTGTAAATATTTTGGAAATAATTGAAAGAATATCTGGAAGGAGAATGCACTTTTGTGTGAACAGTGGTTCCAGAATCTGACCACCTTGGCCTTCGCTGTGGTGATAAGTCTGGGATTAAAACTGTGAATTTGAAGTCGTCCTTCTTGGCATTAGTAAAGTGTGTTCTCAAAATTACTCCTGCTCCTAATCAATCATCTTCCCTTGGGGAAAAAAAAAAAAAATTAAAAAAATCTGAGGTCTTTGGTATCAGATTAGTGTTTCAGATTTTTAAATCATTAATTCTGGTCTTTGCTTCATGAACAGATAGCTTTGACTACTGTGCTGTGTGGTGTGTATCTGTCCATTGCCTCCCAAAACCACATGTATGTTTGCCATTGTAACTCTCCTGGAAGTGCTGATCCATCTTGCTACTGCTTTCTCCAGATTTTTCCTTGGCACTGGTACCTACTTTGCTCTCAAAAAAATCCCTGTGCAGTTGCTTTTATTTTACAGAGTAGTTAAACAGAATTGCATTTTCTGCTTAAAAAACAGAAAAGGGGGGGAAAAAAAAGTCTTTGGGAGTGTGGTTTGTTGTGTGTATTTGTTCTTGTTTTTTTTTTTTAAATTCTGTGTTCAACCAGTGCTATTGCTCATTGTGTTCTAAAGTACTTGTTGACTTCTCTGGCTAACTGAGAGTCACCTGGTGTTGTGCTCTTGTCAAAAAAAAAAAGATGACTTGCTTTTCTAGGTCATCTTTCCTTCCCAGTTGAGCACGGCACATACTTTGTCTTCAGAGTATGTAGAGATAAAAGTAGCAGCAAACAGAGGTAAAGCACTAAAGGCAAGTGGCACTAGTTTACTAGTAACACAGGTGCTTCATCTGTCCTTTTAGGTAAGCATTCTGTAATCTGCTGTTTTTCTGAGGTGCCTACAGACAGCAGGCTCCCAGACTTTGCGTCAGGACACAGAAAAGTTCATTCCATGTCACGGAGGCAGTCTCTGACTTTGAGACCTCCACTTGAGGCTACAGGCTACAACACTACAGTGCTGTTCCTGAGGCTGCACTTGATCAGTGCCACGAAGCTTCAGCTTGAGAAGTAGGCTGCTGCCTGTCCGGAGAGGGCATGGGTGGCAAGAACATGCTCGGGCAGTTCTTCAACAGCTGCGTTGGCTTCCTTTTGGCTTCTGGGTACAGTTCAAGGTTTTGGCCTTGACTGCTTTTAAGTCTAACGTGGCTTGAGCTCCAGCTGAGAGGCTGCCTGCTTTTTTGATCCAGCATAGCAATTAATGTCAACCAGGATACTTGACCTAGATCATCCTGGTTTTTAATGTCAAGTAGCCACTGGCAGGAAGTTCTTCAAGAAGGACTTTTTGACTGTGGAATGTGCTCCCAACCTGGTTGGGTGGAGTCAGCTTTCTGAGCAGGCTCATTGCCAGGCCTATCTTATTTCTTTGCTTATGGAGATGGAGGATTGTTCAGTGCTTCTCCTGTTCTCCTTTGCCCCTGAAGAAAGGCAGGTTAATGTGGGTCTATGATCACTACACAAAGATTTTCCCACTTCATCCATGTGGGAAGAAAAGTGAAGTATATTTTAAAGAAAGAGTAGCATACATGTCTTTATAGATAAAAGGGCTTTTGTTCAATTAAATTCTCTCAGGACATTTTGTATGAAATGAAAACAAAAGATGTTTCCTTACACAGACTAGTTTGAAAGTGTGGCAAGTTAAATTTAGATAAGTGCTGTTTTCTTTCAGCTTTGTGGAAGACTCTGCACTTCATTGCCAGGCACAGAAAGCTTCCTTCCTGCTGGGAAAGGAGATTTGTCAAACCATTAAAACCATCGCCAAAGTTCTTGAAGTACCCTCCCTAAGCCTCCCAGCCAAATAAGACTGTAATAAGGCCTACTTCACTCTGCAAGGTGGTGTTTGCTGTTTTCCTAGCCATGCCATTACTGATGAGGTTGGTCAGTTTGGTGATGAAAAATGTTTGGGAGCAAAAGTAATTTTGAGAAGGTAGAGCTTTGTCTGGAGTGCTGTTACAACTGCACACTGAAGCTGGAGTGAACTGTTGGAGTGTAAATACCGTCCTAATTTTGTCTTGGAAACACTTTCTCTTGACTACTGTGAGTTGTCTGAATGTTGATCAGCAAATGCCCAACAGCCAACCAATATGACTAGGGTTGCAGAAGGCTACCAGGGAGGAAGAGGGAAGGTAAAGTTGCTCTTGAGTCCTAAATTTTAGTTCAGGAAGCCAGGATCAATTTCTAACAGTACAGCTACATTGTGCCTCTTGTTGCTCACATGAGATACTGCCTGGTCCTATAGACCCAGAGAGTTCAGCTTGCATGTCTGCCTTGGACAGAATAGGAAAAATAACCACCTCCTTTTCCTGAACACATTTTAACCTTTATCAAGTCACACTGGCTTCTGGAGAGCTTTGGGGACACTATTTATGAGAATAAAGGAGGGGAATTAAAGATACTGGAAATACGGGGGGGAAAAAAGTTGCCTTTTATTTTTGGAAAAGGAGGTTATGAAATAAAAGAGAAACAGAATTAGAGAACTTGAAAATATTAATAATTGCGTAGTCAAGAACTAAAATTAAAAATTAGGACTCTACAGGAAAAATAAGAGGTAACAGGTGATAAACCTGATCAGGTGGTTTGAATCAAAGTCAGCTGAAGATTCACTGGTTTCAGCAGATTTTGGATAAGTAAAAAAGAAGTGTAGAACAAAAGAATAAAAGGCTTAAGAAATGGAAAGCTTAAAGGAAATAAACTTTAAGAAAATATATAGGTCGCACCTAAAGGGAAAGACCTTTTGGTAAGTCTTTTTTGAAGACTGGTAATGAAGAGAGGCATTCTGTGCTAATGAGAAGAGTTACTACCTGGAGCCAGGCAGCTCTTGTGATGTGAGGGGAAAAGTACTGAAGAAATAAAGGCAAGCTGCTGAATATGTTGAAACAAACACACTAATCAGTTGTCATGTAACTAAAAGCAGGTATGTGAAGGATTGGTCTTACCCACTAGCAGGCATCCACTGTGAATGGGAAACTCTGAGAACTGAGGCAATCAGTGTTTTGTTAATGATTCCTAAATGGAGAGGATTGAGATGGTGCTGGGACATAGTGTGGGATTTCTGTTGTGTGTGTTGGAGATGTCTGCCTCTTGAGTGGAAGGTAGGGGGAAGACTATGTATTGAGCAAAGAGAGACAGAAAACATGTAGAAATCTTAGCAGGTAAGGGGCAGAAACAGGTACTTTTAAGGTGTGATTCATTTGACCTGCTTTGGACATGTGCTATAGGATGAGTTCAGTAGAATAGCCTAGTTCTTCCCATGGACTGTAAAGGCAGACTAACATGACCAGTTCAGATGTAGACAGCTATACTGCAAATGTCTTTATTCGGTCAAGTGAATTCTGGCTTGGCATCCACATCTAAGAATGGAAAGACAAGGGTGCTCTGTTATTGTGGTTTGTGGTTAAACTGTCAGATGCCCTCAATCCTAGTTGATTAAAGACTCAACACCTTTTCAAAATGGAAGTTGGCATTCCAGGGCCTCCAGAGATCTGCCCAGGTAGAGCTAATGCTTCATGCTGAAGCACTGCAAGGGCATCACCCCTGCTCCATCTCTTCACGAGCAGTAGAAACAAGCCTGTTGTGACTTTGTGTTCCTCTTGTCATGGACACCAGTGATGTGTTAAGCTATGAGGCTGGGTCCTGCAGCACTCCAGCACTGGAGCAGGAAGTACCTTGAAAGAGCTGGAAGTAGTAGCCCAGTGATTTGCTCCCAGGTAGCAGAGGTTGATTTACAGGTGAGCGTGTGTAGACATGACAAGTGGTCAAATGGTGAGCTCCACAAAGGTGCTTTTACTAGAGAGCAGACTGTACATTCTGGTGACAGGCTGGTGCTTACCTGTAAATCACTTAGCACGCATTTGGTGGATCATGAAAAGTAAATGACTTATTGAAGCTGGTTCCTGGGGGATATTTGAGTGGTGCACTGTATCATTACATAGGGTCCCATAAAATGCAAAACTCGTCTTGTGTTATTACTAAAAGTTAGTAATTATAATATTTTGTTTGGATTATAAGTAATATGCAGATGTTACCATTCTTTTATTTGTTTCTATCTTATCCATACAAATCTGCATTTATTACTTCAGGGCTTTGAGACTTTTGTTTATGCTTCAGAACTCCTAAATAAGTAAATACGTATATCTTTATTTTAGTGTTAAACTCTGTTCAGATTTTTTCTTTTGATTTCCCCCAAAGTTTATTTGGAGTGCCAGCATATTATATGGTGACTGCAGTATTATTTCTGTAGGTATGTATTGTATTGCATGTCTCTGGAACAGTGGTTTGTTTTTTTTTTTTTTTTAAAGTTTTAATATTCTGTTATTCTGAAGTATCTTGAAGTTAATTTTTTCTGGAAACTTTTGATAGGGAAGTTAAAAAAGCTGTTTGATTTTAAGTTACATTAAGATTCAAGGCACTGAAATAATCCTTTTTAAGAAAAGGAGGGGTGTCAAATTTAGTGTTATGGCTATTAAAAATTATTTTATTAAAGCACTTTTTAGAAGGTAGCCTTGTTGAGAGAATAATTTTTTTTTTTTATTGCAAAAAAAACCCGTAAATGGATCATTCTTATTAGTACACCTATTCTCTTAAAATGCTTATTGTCTCTGTACAGGCTCATTTTATAATGTATGCATCTGATAATGAAAATAATAATTAAATTCTTTCACAGTGACACTGTGATTGGGAGGAGTGTGTGTATAGAAAGCTTGAGTAATACCAGCAGCTGGATTCGAACCCAGGAAAGCTAGCTAATTGACTAGTATGGCTCATTCTTTACCTAATGTTTTTTAAAGCCTAAGGTTTTACATTTTAAAGTTGTTCTTTTCTTCTAAGAGGTACTCTGTATTTGGAGACATCACTTCTCCCCCCCCTGTTATTCTTCCTGTAATTTTTTTGCCCTTTCCTGTCTCGCCCTGTTACCCTCTCCATCCTTATGTATGTGTTCTGACCTTCCACCATTGAGGAATTGCTCTTGTACTGGGGCTGAGTGACCCAGGTGCTGACTTGGAAGTGCTTGAAGGTGCTGTTGAGGAGGTTGGAGGGCTCTGAGAGAAGGTGGCTCTGTTGGTCCAAAAAGTGCACAGGGTGATGAGCCATGTGATGTGACTCAACCCTAGTACAGTCTCTGAATCCTGGGGAAGATGAAGATGTAATCTAGAGCTGAGTTGCAAAACCAAACTGCTATGGATTAACATAGAGCTATTTGTGTGACTGCATGCTGATTAAAGTGTAGGAAATAATGTAACCGTTGTATTGCAACATGGTTGATTAAGAGTATTTGGATTAAATCTGTTTTACTTTTTGGTCTTAATCTCCCTGCTTGTCATTTTGCAATTGCTTATTTTGTTTGTTTGGGATGATGTGCTTTCTTCATGGTTTTTGTCTGTTAGTTCCCTCCCCACCCCAGTCCTTTCCTTTTGTTTGAAATAGTGTTGTTGGGGTTCCATATTGTTGTTTTTTGTGTTTGTGTTGTTGGGTTGGTTTTTTTGGTTGTTTTTTTTTTTTGTATGGCCTCATTTATACTAGATGGCCCAACAGGATCCCTGAACACTGTTTACTTTCCTGGATATCTTCTACATTTCTTTCAAGGCATATTCAAACAGGTCTAATGCTGAGGTAGGTCTTGAAAATAATAGAAACAGCATCAAATGTTTTGGGAGTTTAGGACAAATTTTTGGCAGTGTCCAAGCTCAGCACAGCCCTAGAGGTCCGTATTCAGGTCATCTTGCAGGCACAGATTAAAGCTGAAATAGTCTCACAGCCTTGGACTGTGTAATGATTCCCCTGGTGTAACTGACGGGAGGAAAATGAGGTGGGAAAGACGTCAGACGTAGCTGACTTATGTGGGTTTCAGCTTGGGGCAGCTGTAGTACCAGGGAGTATCTTTTTCAGGATGCCTTTCATTTGTTTCTGAGGCCTGGGGTGGCCTTGAGTCCATACAAAATGTTATTTTTTTTTTTTTTTTTTCTTGGGAAGTTTGTTCCAATCCATGCATAAGTGCTGCATGTTTGGTGTGGTGTCAGTTTTTCCTTTTTGAGATTAATCGTTGTAGTGTTTTAATAAAGTGGATGCGCAACCTACTTTTTTAATAAAGACAAATGGCATGCAGTATTAACGACCTAAAAGATGCACTGAAATGATGGCATGTAATTTTAAGACTTACCTTGCATGAACAAAATGCAAAGTATTTTTGAAGCTGCTGCTCCATCAACTTAAACTAATTTGGGTTTTCCTTGAATTCATTTAAACTTTCTGCTTCGGTTACCACTTGTGATAGTTTATTCAACTGCCCTTAGCATTAAATAATTCTACAGGACCTATTTACTTCTATTTTCAATCAGTTGTTTTATGTAACTTTGAAAACCGCTAAGTCATCTCGGAATATCTTCTTTCATGATGAGAAATCAACCTGTATCCTTTAACCTCCTCATTGCAAATGTCTGAGGTTATGTATAATTTTCTTTTTTAGTCTTTTGTTGACATATTTATCCTTCTTTAGATCAGAAGTTAGAACCAACAATTTTTATCGTTTGCCTGCAACAGCTCTTATTCTTCAGATTGTTTTAGTGCTCATTATTTAAAATGCACTCCTCCTCCTATCTTCTCCCAGAGGAAGTTCTCCCAGAAACTTAAAAAGAGAGAGAAAGAAGAAAAATCTGGTGGTGAAAAGCCAAGTTGGGCATGGCAGAAATTGATTTTCATTGGAGAATTTGCAAACCTGTACGCCTGTTGTGGAACTTTTGTTACCCGAGACAGAACCTGATGGAAAACTAACTTTGGTTTCTCCTTCTCTCTTGGGCCATTACAAGACAAGAGAGTAACCCAGGTGCTCAGCTGTGCTGGTGGCTGCTCTGGAGGGGTGAACCAGCAGACCCCAGGCCTCACCTCTTGCTTCCCAGCCTGAATGGGAAGCACCTTCATTAACTGGCGTAGCTTCTCTCTGGGAAACAACTCCTTCCCTTCTCAGGGGAACAGCATTGTTCAGCTTCTTATGCTTCCTGGCTCTGTTACAGACATCATGCAAGAGAACAGGAGTGTTCTGGCCAAAGAACACCCCTACTGGAAATAACTGCACTTCTGCATCTTTCTCCATATCAAGACATCATACACACATCAAGCTGTGTGCTGCCCAAAACCTTTTTTTCTGAAATGAGTTGTAGTTCGAGAGTATGCAGTAGAAGAATTCCTATTCACTGTTTTATTTTGCATCCACAAAATCAGAGTTATGGTGTGTCACGTCTGACTAAAGGTGAAAAATAGTTTGTGGGGACGTTGAGTTCAGTAGATGATAAACATTAGTTGTTAGAACTTTTAGATTGTTTTAAAAAGAGTGCAGGCATGGTTTGTTCTACGAGCTTTTTTGGCAACCAGTGGGGAGGTGAGAGCTGGAACAGGTAAGAAGGTAAATGTCCTGTGCAGCTGACAGAGGAAAGGAGCTCACCCACTTGTGCCATGTAGTTATGATAGACCCAGAAGCCAGCGTTCAAACCTGTATCTGTGTTTGTACTATGCTTTCAACAAATTCATGCAGACTAATACTTAGAAACTGAAATCCTAACTACTCTAATGGAGGCGAATCTCAACTGTGTAAGTACAGAAGAGAACTAGGCAGAGGTTTTGGTCCTTCCCTGACATTTTTCTTGTGGGCGTTGGTAGTGTGGTGTATATAATGCATAACCAGTGTTTTGGTGTTGGTGAATGGCATAGTGTGACATTTGTATGTCGTGTTAGTGATGTTAAGAAATTATGACTTTAGAATTTGCTTACATTTGAAGTGGTTTATTAGATTTATTTCCTGTTTCAAACAGTTGAGAAGTGGGAAGTTGTTTTGATGGGTGGATGAAAGAATTTTCTGTATGTTCCTTACCATTGTGAAAAACTAGTAAATCCTGTTCCCATATAGGTTGGTAGAATTTTTTTTTATGAGTAACTGGTCAAGTTAATTTCGGTATACATTTTGGTTGGTATGTTTGATTTGTGTGTTCCCTCCCGCCCCCGTTACTGAAGTTTCTAGAATGAATTCCGTTCTTGAAGTATATCTGATGCAGTTCATACTCAACAAAAAAAAAAAAATATTGGGAAGGGGTTGTTTGGCGTGGTGGTTTTGTGGTGTGGTTTTTGTTTGTTTTTTTTTTTTTTTTTAATAGCGTTACACAGTCTGGTAGCTTTGTTCCAAAAGCATGTATTGATGAGCCTTCATTGTTCTCCTCATTTGCATTCCTTGATTTCATTAGCTACTTCAGGAATGGAAGGATCTTTATATTTCTGATGGTGGTTGGTTGCTGTGACCTGTGGTTTTGTGTGGTGTTCTTTTTTGTGTGTGTTTTTTATTCTCATCAATCATGGTTTTAATCTGCTCTTGAATTTGTGGACTCAGTTTTGCAAGCTTTGTGTTTGTCCTTCTATCAATCCATGATCCCCCTCATGACTAGTGTTCAAGCCAGTAAGTTGATTCATGTGGTTAGATCCTTCTACTTGAGTTTGGTTGCAGTTGCCTTTGTACTTGCCCATCTGTGTGCTTGTTGTAAGTCTTGGTAAAATAGAGAGGATGATTTCATAGGCAAAATTCTTTTTCTGTATTCTTAATCTTGAAACCTGCTGATAAATGGAAAAACTGTGACTGGAAGCGTACTTGTAAGGTCTAGAATTCCTAATAACAATCATTTCAGAAAAGTTGATTAATAAAGCAAAAAATAAGTCAGTGTTGTTACTTGTATCTGATGACAAAGAAACATCTGCTTGAAGAGCTTACAGTGACCCAGTTTAAATAGTCTGAACGGTGTTTAAACTGTATCAGGTTTTTTTTCTTTCTCATTTTGAAAGAATCAAAGATAAATGTCTTGCACATTAAGGAGATGAGCTGTAATAAAACATATATGGATAATATGGCAGCAGTCCAAGAGCATTAGTATGCATGCCCTAATCAAGTGGTGGTGGCAGCTAGCAGTCGCTCTCAACTTACAGGGAAATGTTACTCAGCATGGAGAACCTTCCTCACTGAATGGTAACGTTCTGAAAGGAAGAAACTCACCCCAGTGTAAGGCATTTGTTACCCGGCTTGGTGTGAAACCTGCTGGTTTGCAGGACTAGTGCACAGCCTCTCCAGGGAGCAGCATTTGTTATGGAGGGCCTGGACTGCAGATGACAGTGTCTGGCTGTGTGGATAACTGCACTGGGATGGAGCGTGCATGTGTTGTAACAGAAACGTGGGTGATAGACAGTCATGCAGCCACAGAACGGGTCCTGCCAACAAGCATGGAGCAGAATTCACATGCATGAACATCTATGTTACTCGTGCACCATCACTACTGCAGTACCATTTCTGTCTATTTTTTTTGTTAGAGCAGAGGCAGCAGATCCTTATGAAACATGGTGGTGGTAAATCAGATGTGAGAGTAATTCCCCTAGCCTTCACCTGCTTCCTTCCCATATCTGATTAGCCTTTGGGGAGGACGGCAAGGAGTGGGTGGCTGGCCAGATAAATGGTTAGAGTGGATTTGATCTGGTCAGCAAGCTGCAGCTTGGGCATTCTGGTTTGGACTATGAATAAAAAAGGTTTTGTATGAATTCCTGATCCAGCTTGCTTTGAAAGACCCATGTATTAGATGTTGAGGGTTATATTTAAATACCAAGGTTTTTTTCTATTTTGAATTTGAAGGCTTTTGGAATATTACAGATAATCATTGGAAAAAAAAACCTACTAGTTACTCCCTTTGCTTAGGGTGGGAGTAATATTTCCTGCTTTTCTCCATTATTACATGCTTCTTGCAAGTGTTCAGGCTTTTACTTTATTACGCTTTGAAGACTTTCACAGAAAAATGAACATTGATGTCAGGTGGTAGCGACCATGACTATTCCAGAGCCAAATTGCTCCTGCTGTGGAAAACCTCATATGTAGGAAGAGAATTCAGTGAAGGAAATTTTCCAAGAACTTATTCGCACAACCCTTTTGTGTTTGTTTGTATCCTGATGGTGAATGCAACAGATAAGAGGAAAAGGCTGCTCCATGAGCATGGGAGATCCTTTGAGCAACGTTGGGATCCACAATGCAGAGTCATCTGTGTAGGTATGCTCTGTTTGCAATTGTTAGTTATCTCAGGCTCTTGGTGGGAGTGCTATAGTGTCAGTCGGGCTCTTTTGGACAAATAAGTTGTGTCCTTTTATTTTTCTCGGTGGTCAATACTTTGATGCTTTGTTTGGTGTTTATTAATACTAACATGCAAAACACTGCAAGGAGGAAAGGTTTAGGTGTTTGTGTTGGTTCTTTACTAACCACTGCAGTTTGAAACAACACATAGGATGTCATCTGATGTTTATGTATGTGCCTATTTTAAAAAGGAGATAAGTTATGTTTAGAGTAGTAACCGAAACATTCTATGTTCTTCATGTCTTTGAAGTTAGTACCCTTAGTTTGCTTTTCCCCAATATTGTATGTTGTGCTTATCATAATTTCTCAATAAGAGTGCACCTGCACAGCAGGAAAGGTGACATAATGGAACAATGTTAATTTTCATTTTTATGGATGTTATGTACGTTTCAAATAGCTCAAACCATTTTTGTGATGTTAGTGAAAGTTTGAAAAGCTGATAAAAAGCTGTGTTTTAACTGAGGAAAATCTCACAGTTATTTTAATTTGGCAAGTCTGTATTTTTTTTTTTTTTATACAGAGTCATGACTCTTAATGCGTTTTATGTCTGTTTGGTGCACAAATATATTGTTAATTATCTCTGAATGAAAGTAATTAAAAAGTGACAAAGGTATTTTAAATGTTTGAAATCTTCTGAGGGCATTTTAAAAAAAATTGTGAAAGCCTCATTTCTGTTCCATTAAATCAATGAGCATAGGAGTGGTGGTGGGGACAGTTATACTACTGGCAAAATACTAATAACTGAACAAGCCTGAATGTACTAGCAGTTTGAGAAACTGGAATTGTGTTTTGTGGTGTGCACTAAATACAAACTTAATGGGTCTTCTGAAAAAGCAGAAAAATTTTAGTGTGCTCCATATTTTTCTGAGCCAGTAGTTTGGCAAAGTCTTCTGTAGTTTAAAAATTTTTTACGAGTATGGAGCTGTTGTGCATTAATTTTATTGAAGCAATGTGTTTGGTTTGAGGTTTTATGTCTACTACAATACAAATGAGAGGATTTGTTTCTAAAAGGGTCTATCAAGTGTTCCTCAGGAAGAGAGAATTGTTCAGGATAATTACCCAAGAACTTTCTTTTCATTAATAAAAACATTGTTGGTTCTGATGACTCGATCTGTATGTAGGCTTCTGGCACTGGCTTTGACTTCGGAACAAGGATAAATCTCACTCCTAATAAAGTTTGTTGACTTTTTAGTACCACTTCCAAGTTATATGGTAGGAAATAGCCATGAAGTCTAAAACTTACAAAGGTATTAGAGATTCGTAAACATTTGAATTTCTAAGACTGAAAAAAAGGAGAGGTAGTGGAGCTTAATGTGTTGCTAACTTAGCTATATGTAGCAAAGTGGAAATCCCCGGCTTGCGTGTAAGGTAAAGCACCTGCAAGCCTAAATTAAGAATGCTGTAGAATGGAATAATGAACTAGTAAGAGAGTACATGTGGCAGATGGATTTCTGTCACTCTTGCTAGCTGGAGAAGAGGTGAGAATTACTGCATGACCTGGGAATTAGTGTTGTTGAAGGGAAAACAAGCCATGCTTGGGAGAAGGCAGTGCCGTTGGCAGCAGAGCACCAGGAATCGCTGCTGAATGCTGTTGGCTTCCCTGATACCCTTGGACACATGGCAACAGTGTTACAGCGTGATCCCTGCTGGAACTGTGCGAGTGTAATTAACTCTTCTGTTGGGCTTACCTGTTTGTCAGCTTCTTACTTTCTCCTCAAAATGGCACGGGGAACCTGGATGAAGTAGGCGTGTCTAACGTAGATGTACACACAGAGAGAGGAAGTGCATCTGTACAGAAGGTGGGCTGCCCGCCAGGCACTTCCAGCTTTTCACCTTTCATAAGTAGCTGTATTTTCTGTAATCAGTATGCTGTTTCTTGCTTTGTAATGATATCTGAGATTTCCAAAGACAAAAGAAGAGTAAACGAGTATTTGAAGGCGATAACTGGCAATGCAGTGTTTCAGTGATGGTACAGAGATCAGTGTATTTTAAAAAAATGCAACCAAACAAAAAACAATTCTTTTTTTTCCCCTGGGCTTGTGATATTTCTTCATCAATTGGGTACTGACAATATTAACAATAGTTAATATGGAATAATCAAAAGGTGTAGAATAAGTGCTTACTTTTCCACCCCTCTGTCCCACATCTGTCATTATAAGAAGGGAGGAGTGATAGAGAAGCCTAAGGAGGTTCTTTAGGGTGGTGAAAGAAAAGGACTGGGGAATAAGGAATCTTTAAAGACATAATATAAACAAACTTGTGGAATTTTTTTTTTTTTAATTGCAAATTATTGTTGAATGTCGGTAGCTCCCCACCACTCTTTTAAGTGCAAATGTAGAAGTGTCTGGAAGAGGAGGGGAGCTCAAGAACCTGATTCTATGCTGGATGCCTTCTAAGGCTAAGAGTGGGAGGTGTAGCTTAGTCTTTGAGATTGCAGGGACTGAAACAGATTTTTACATTGTGTTTATACCTTCCAAATATGGGTGGCTGCAGAGGTGGAAGGCTGAATTAGGGCCCCTGGTAATAAAGTAGAGCCAGGTAGAATTACTAACAGACAACCGATTAAGGCAACCTATTTTTCACCATTTCAAGATGTTTCCAGACATCACTTTGCTCTGAAATGTGCTTAAAAAAAAAAAATTCTATGCTCTGCAGAGAGCCAAAAAGCTGTGTTTGTGAAGGTTAAAAATGACCTCGAGCAGAACAACTCAAAGGTTGTTGGTGGCTTTGTACTGAATAAAACAAACTGGCACAGCAATGAGAAAAACCTGCATTAAGGTTCAGGGCACTGATTCAGCAAAACACAATCTTAAACGTGGATACAGTCCTTACTCTTCTGCAAATATTCATGTGCTGCCTGATCAGGACACAAGTTAAATACTAGAACAAACCATATTCATAAAAGTATGTAATGTGAAGTGTTGATAACATCCTTAGATGGATATCTGAGTTGTCTGAAGCAGGAAACGGACCCTCCAAAATGAGTAGCGCTATCTGTGACAGTAGTCAGCCTTGATTTTTTGAGAGGCACCTTGTGGAGAGATGTTCCTGGTTTTGGAAGTGGCTGCTTTTGGCAAAATGTCTGCAGGAGATTGTTGCTGGGAGTGAGTATTTGAGAGTTGTTGGGAGACCTAAATTAAATATTTGTTTTTTCCAGGAAGATGCAGAAGGTGCTTGATATTAATTGATCTCAGTAGAATGAAGTTATTTCCTTTAACTGTATAAACACTAATAATCTATCATGACTTTTTTTTTTTGCCATCCCTGTGGACATGGGAAGAATCACTGTATTTGATCACTTCAGTCTACATCATTCAGTACTTCTTACTCATAACTGTTACTCTTAAGCAGTAGTTATATTATTTTCTTATATGCTACTATATTGCATACTCGTATAAGAATGCTAGCTATAAGTGTACTTGAAACTAATATGCTAATAGAAAGGCTTCTCTAACTTTTGCTTCTTCACATCTGTATTCTGTGATATTAGGTAAGATGTGTAGAACTGTTACAGACAGTTCAGTAGATGTACCTAACACTTCAAAATACTATTCACTTTGATTTTTCAGCTGTGATTTTCTTGTTCCTTATAATCGTTCTATGGTTCAACCGTGATAATGTTCTGTCTCCGATTTCAGTACTTCATTAGTACTTGGTCATACACTTCATGAAAGCATACTTGGTTTTAATATTGTTTTCATGTTTACTTGGGTTTATATTCATATTATTAACATTAGTATATTAGAACTATAAAGAGCAACTTATAAAATTCTCCATTTAGTCCAATTATGTAAAATAAGTAACCCCCTTATCTAATTTGCATTCTAAAAAAATAATTGTCACTCGTTTACACAATAGCTATCTCAAACAGTGTAACAGAATTTATGATAATGAGAACCACAATTTACAGCTCCTGTCTCTAGAAAATTCTTACCTGCTGTGCTAGGCCAAGGGCTGCTTTGGATGCTGTGGGGAAGTTAGGTCAGCAGTGTTGGGTGACATGGTTTCAGGACATTTTCCAGATGTTCCTAGTTAATACTGGTACAGATTGGAGTATCTGTTTGCTCCCAAGAGAATGTTTTTGTCAGTAGTGTCTTTGCTGTAGCAGATACAGTTTCATTAAATAATGGGGTCCAGGTGGGAAGAGGATACATTATATTAAATTCTGCCATCTTTATCCTTTTTTTTTTTTTTTCCTATGCAGAGCTACACTGCACACAAAATAACTGCCTTATGCTGAAAGAACATGAACATTGTATGGTCAGAGTCGACGGTTAGAGGAGGGCTGAATGAAGGTTGCACTGACAGCCTGTACTTGGATGAGTTGTAAAAGGCTTGTCCTGCCCATTCTAGGGCTTGCACATGTTGCTGCAAGCACCCCTGTGTAGGGAGCCAAGTGGGTGGAGAACAACCTCCCTGCCTGCATTTGTGGCCATGAGAAATTGTAGCCACAAAGCCTATTTTTGTCCGATGGTTAGCCGTGGATGACTGT
Source organism: Merops nubicus (assembly GCF_000691845.1). Lineage (NCBI taxonomy): Eukaryota > Metazoa > Chordata > Aves > Coraciiformes > Meropidae > Merops > Merops nubicus. The sequence continues at coordinate 38,184 of NW_008595900.1, forward strand.
GTGACTTCACAGATGTGATGTTGTCTTGATGGCTGTTCTGGGTGTATGGGTGTGCAGGTTGGTGCTGTAGCTTTTGAGTCATGGTTAGGTGCTAAGTAACCACACTGGCTGCTTCTGTCTGATGTTCTTAGGACAGCCTCACTTGGAAAGTTTTCCGTTGGACTGTCGTGGCCCTGGAAGCTGCTAATTTGTATTTTTGGATTTTGGCTTTTGCTTTTGGCAGGGCCACACAATGTGTCCCATACTTGGCAGCAACAACTACCTGGCTTGAAAGCCTTCCTTGCATCTTTAAATCACTCTGCTCAGCTGGAACATTGCAACATGAGTTCTTTGTTTTTGTTTGGGGGTTTTTCACAACACTTGACGTTTGGAAAACCCACAATTAACTTTTGCTATGTTAAACGTTGGAGAAGCTTAAACTCTGGATGTTGAGTGGTTGGCTGTGCATACTGTGAAAACACTTCTCAGTATTTTCTGCTAGGCTAACAGGCAACATGTGAACTACTTAAACTGGTCTGTCCTAATCCTTTTCCCTGGTAACTCTAGGGTAGACGGGGAAAGTTTTCTAGGAAACAAGGTGTGGGAACCAGTGCTGCAATGATTGTGTAATAGGATAAATGACCAAACTTATTTAAAATCAGAGTTGGCTCCCTGTCATTCAAAGACCACAGAAGGGACACGTTTGTGCAGAAATATCAGTGAACCAACATGTGTGGATCTGCTCAGTCTCTATTTGCCGGAGGCCCCAAGGTGGTGGAGGGGGAATGTGAGGTCAAGTGCCACCTCTAGCCTCCCAGTCCCCTGCAGCTATGGAGCAGAGGTGGGCTGGGTCTGTAGGGCAGAGCAAGCCTTGAGACAGCTCTGAGTAGTTGCGGGGTTGTGCTGACATCCAGGCACCACAGGAATGCTGTAGTCCTCTGTCCAAGCATAACAAATGCCTTGGAAACCTTGGTAGGTCGGTGGAAAAGCATCTGTATGGTGTGGCCTCCTCCTCTGCTGATACAGAAGACACCATCGCTGATATTACTGAAAACTAACGCTTCAAATTGTTAAAGCCTTCTAACAAGGAGGTTGTTTTGTGAGAAGAGTCATGGGTCTTGGGAGCAAGTCTATTTTAGTGGTAGGTGGAGGGTAGTGTTATAGCAGTTGTGACATAACTGCCAAAGCTGTGTTCTTCTTCAGTAAATCTAAATGTGTTTTGTTTCTGTCTAATAGACTATAGTACTTTACAAATGACTGTACAAAGCCAGACTAAACGTGCTCAGCCAGAGAAGAATCACAACACCCTCTGCTGGCATGAGTGGCTCCTTCTTCCTCTTCTGCTCCAGGATTTGCCTGGCGGATATCCTAGACATAGTAAAAGACAGTTCTTGTATGATGCTGGCTCCTCTCGATTAAGCAGTTATTTTAACTCATTTGTATTTTTTTTCCTGTAGAAATTTGCTGTTTTTATCTGACGAGTAACACCACTATTAAAACAAGTGAGGAGAAGGTGGTGATGGTTTTTCCTTCAATTTCAGGTGTGGGAATCCACATTACTTTCTAACTAAGCATGCAGAAGGCTACTCCTAGTTGGGAAACTGGCACCAAAGTTGGAAGTTCTGTGTGCGGATAAGTTTCAGAAGAACACGTCTATCCCTTTGCTGTACTGATAGCTGTTTGGATAAATCCATTGGGTAAAACTTGTGGTTTCAGAGCGTAACCATGTGTTCCTAGGGCCTTTCCTAGAGGCTATCTCTGTGCTTGCTCAAGTTTCTAGAAAGCCTCTGTGTCACTTGTCAGATGATGAGCAGTCAAAAGCAGGCAGACTCGGAGATCAATTTGTTTTTTGTTTCCTCAGTGGATACAGTCATGCTCTCAAACTCTTGATAGGCCTGTTGCATATTAATATCCTCTCCTCTACTTCCTTCTCGGCTCAGGATGACTGAGAAGCAAATCACAGGTTAAGATGAGGAGTGCACACTTTTTAGTTTCTTCTGTAAAGCACGTCTGGTGCCTGCCAGAGCAACCTTCTGCATGTGCCTGACCCCCCACCTCCTCCTCTTATCTGCTTGGACTAAACATGCAACCTGTCATGAGTAGGTGCCACCAGTTTCACTCGCAAAAATAGTCTTCACCCACCCTATCTATGGGAGGGGCTGGGACGTTGCGGTGGCAGGCACCCCTCTCTCCACCCGCTGTGCAGCCCGAGGAGGGAGGCGGCTGCCGGAACCCCCGGGCCGGCACCGCCGCGCTC